>NC_024316.1:3025106-3033667 GCF_000523025.1 Cynoglossus semilaevis | reverse complement strand
CAGCAGCTGGGGCGGCAGCGGCGGCGGCAGAGGCGGGGGGTAAGGGTGCCTGTTGGAGCCGGCGTGCTCGTTGACCCTCTCTCACCATCTGGATAATGGCGTCGGCTTCAGCCTCCAGTTGACGGACTGCAGCCTGAATGCTGCTGTTTGAGCCCAAACTGGAGGAGCCTGGAAAGAGGTGATTTCTTACTGAGCATCATCTGTATACAGTTTATGGTTCTGAAGCACATCAAGGTTCTGTGCAAGGTTAGCTTAGCTTACCTAATCGTCCAGGCTGTTTGGCTTTCTTGTTGGCACGACGTGTATCCTCACGAAGTTGGATAATGACCTGCAGCACTCTCAAGAAAAACTTTTGTGTAGACGTCTTAGAAGTGAGTGAGCTCATACAGGGAAGCTGAAGCTCACGTCCACCTAGAGTGCGCTTCTGTGCAGCTACAATCACTACACTTTCCGACCCATCAAACCTGTGGCCCCATCAACAAACACATCAAATTTAATGTTAGTATCAAAATGTTAATTTTCTTAAAAAAACACCATCATACAACACACTAGAACTACTGGGGATAATAATACAGATGAAATCATGTAACTAACCTGCTAGTCATCTTGCCCTTGAGTCTTGCGGAGATGGAGGAATCCTCAGACGGAGCATCAGGGGAGTGTGATTCAGCATGTGCTCGTCTCTGCTGCTCCAAGTTGTACTCTCGAAGTTCAGCCAATAACGTGCCTGAGAAAGAGGCATGAAACAGAGTAAATGAGAACAATTTATCTGGATAATGGCAAGGCAGTGGAGATGGTGAGTAAAACTTACCAATCTGTTTGCAAAGAGTGTATCCAAGATGTCTCGCACCACTGAGCAGCAGTCTAAGCACAGTGTCTCTGGTGGAGCCGTCTCCTCTGGAGAGCTGCAACAGAATGTTTGCTGCATCCTCTAAACCCTCTTCTGAACATGAGTGTGATGTCAACACCTGGAGAAAAACAAAATTGTAAGACCGAGCTTCAGAACATTTATCAATACAAGGAAAGTGCATATTGATTAAAAACAAGACAGATATACTTGTCTTATTTTACAATAGTCTGACCAGTTTGATGACACAAAGCCACACCACAAATTATGCCTTACAAACATTAAAACAATAATTAAATTAAATTTCCCATACCTCCACAGACAACTGGAGCTGTTTCTCTGTCAGTCCACTTGAAGCCATCTTGTCAAACTCTGAACTGGTAGAAGAAACCCGTTGTTTCCCTGTGTTGAAATCCCCCACAAAAAATTACATTACATACTACACATTAGAAATACTGTGCATGTTGTAATCTGTAAAACATTGTTTTTTTCTTTGGAGCAAGTTGAGACTACCTGTAGGAATGATTCCAGTGAATGTAGGTATAGAGATCGTTGTGGAGGAGGTCTGAGAGGATGTTAAACTGTCTGAGGATGACGTTGGTGTAGCAGCTACTACAGACACCCCTGGACCTGGAACAACTGGCTGGGTCGACACTACAACCTGTGTTGTAACTGTTGGACCTGAACTGGTTGCCACAGTGGACGTGGCAGCCTGAGGAGTAGGGTGTGCAGCAGGCACCTCGGTGGCCTTGTTGTCAGGCAGAGCAATGGAAATTAGAGAAAGAAGGCGCAGCAGCTTTTCAGTGAGCAGGGAGCTCCGTCTGATCACTGGATGGGACAGCATGTTCATCAGCTGGCCCAGGGGAGAGGTCTCAAGGCTCAACTGGGCACCCTCGGCTTCAGCACTGCCCCCAAGAGGCACCGTCTTCATAGAGGCCTTTCCCTTGCGACTGACATTCATGTTGTCCAGTTTCACCAGCAGGTCCCAGAAATCAGTGGAAATACCCAGAGACTGGGGAGTAACTGAAGAGGAGCCAAAGGAGTTCTGTGTGGTAGAGGAGTTGGAGCTAGGATTGCTTTGAGACTGTGATGCTGACCTGGAACTTCCACCTCCACTGGAGGGGCCAGAACAAAGACGGGAGTCGAGGTCAGAAGATGGCGTTAACAGATCTTTACACCGCTGCTGAGTGAAGTGGCTGGGAAACACCTTAAGGGAGAGACAAAAAAAAGTTCTCAGGAAAAAAACAAACAAAACTTCCCTTAAATTATTACTCAATTTATTTATATCTAGAACATAGAATAAATGCTCCAACATGTGGTAACATGAGTAAATAACATGTGGTCCATTACCTTAGCCAGCTGGATGAGTGTGTCCAACACATGCCGACAGACAACTGGAGCAGCCTGTGGATGGATGTGAACAGTTGAGCCTCCACCACATGCCACACCTGTAGCAGGTCCTGACACCCCTCCTAGTGTTCCAGAGCCTGAAGAGCCTCCAGCTGAATGCCGGTCTGCATGTTTCCGACCTGACACTCTCTGAATCTGGAAAATGTTTGTCCTGCAGCCTAAAGCCGCATCCATTGACACAGAGAGCCAAGAAAGCTGGCTAGAACTGCGAGATTCCACTCTATTCAGTAGCTCTAAGGAGGACGATGATGATGAAGAGGAGCAGGGGGAGGAAGAGGACAGGGAGGAGGACCCTGATCCCTTTCCTCCACAGCTTCCCTGGTTGCTTCTCTTGCCTCGAGGGTCTTCTAGACGTGAGGTCTCCACACACACTTCACTTTCACTACTGCGTTGGAGGATGGACAACAGGCTGCGAATGACCCATCCCCTTGTCTGAGAGTGGTAACAGAGGTTCCTGAGCACACGGTGCAGACGGCTGGTGTTGAGCTTCGGTTCATCCACAAATAGTAAAACCAACAGGCAGGACAAAGCCTCATGGTCCAGCAGCAATCGGCCACGCAGACGCAGTAAGGAGTCCACACTTGAACTGGATGGTCTGTGGGAAAAGAAAATATGATCTTAGTTTTTATTTGTCAAAAGTGATGAGTAAACATTTCTAAACCTAACTAAAAAAACATTTCCAAAACAGAGGCAATGTATGTCTGACACGTAAAATTTAAACAGTAAAGGAAATATTTATCTGAAACAGTAACAAATACATTTGCTCAACTAGTGTCTCCCACCTGTGGTTTGTTCCACCTCCCATCTGAAACGTGCCTCCTCTCTGCACAGCCAGTCGAGTGTACTGAACGCCACGATTGCTCCCCAGTCGACTGGTAAAGGCGGGTGAGCGCAATATAGCCGACAGGGCTGAAGATGAGCTGTGACCAAACAGCCTCTCGTGCATCAGTTGCCTTTGACGTGCTTCTTGCTCTCTACGCAGTGCAGCAGCTTCAGCAGCGATGTCCGGGGGCATGACAGCCAACACGCTGTCCTCCATGTCCTCCAGGACACTACGTCTGAGTTCTGAGGGTAGAGTCTGGATGAAAGTGACTGGATCCAGAGGAGTGTCCCCATGTGGTGGCTGCTGTGATAGCTCCCTTCGCTGCTGTTCTGCTCGCTGCTGGGCAAGAACCTAAGACATAAAAGACAATTAATCAGAAACATCTATGACCTTTAAAATCAGTCTTGTCAGTAATTATTTTTTTATTATCCCAAAATTACTTAAGTACAAAGCAAAGAACAGCCTTTTTAAAAACAGTTATCTTTTCTAATTTCTGGATTTTACCTCCTCCTGAATGGCAGGGGTTTGTACAAAGCAAAGCAGATTTTACCTCCTCCTGAATGGCAGGGGGCAGAGCTGCCAGGAACTCAGGGCTGACTTCAGTAACTCCTGGTCCTCCAACTACAGGTGGAGTAGAGGACGGCAGGCTGTTGGCAGCAGGAGGACGGGCAGGCGGTCTGATTCCAAGCTGGTTTTGCAGAACCTCTCGCCGAATGTCCTCAGGAAGAGCTGCCAGGAAAGAAGGATCCACACCTTCTGGCAGACTTATGCCTACCAAGGTAAAACCAAAACACATTAAAGAGTTGTTTTATAAAGAGAAGTACTAGAGAGAAACTAAGGCAATGCATTTTACCTGCAAGTGGGTCCTCCTCATCATTGCTGGTGGATGGGAGAGGCTCTTCCTGTATGGCCTGAGACTGGCTGTCGGCACTGTCACTCCTGGGCATCGTCTCCCCAGGCGATGAGACAGAGGTGGAGCTGTAACATCAAAGGACAGAAGGTTTTTAAACAGTAATATTATATGTAGCTATATGATGTTTAGAACATTAACTACTAAAAAGACATCTCAGACTGTATGAGCAATTAAATGCAAAAGACTAGTGGTAATTGGGTGACAGTGTGAAAGACATTCTAAGGTATCAGCTCCTCACCCAGTCTCTGCATCTGTCTGTCTGTCTGTTAATCCACTTTCCCCACTCCCAGAGAGCTCCTGAGAGAGCTGTGTGGTCTGTTGAGGGACCGGAGCAGCTTCCTCCTGAGTGGCAGACGCAGGACTGCTAGTATCCATAGGTGAACCTTCCAGCTGTGACACACCTACCACCGCAGGCTCTGCAGTCTCCACAAGGTCTGGACTGAGGGAAGCTAGGAAAATTAGAACAAAAATAATTTTACTAAACGTACTAAAGCAGAGATAAATGGGACACCACTCTGATTCCAGTGTTAAACATTTTCAGGAAATACTTAGTGATGACCATCAACATGTTTGTTCTTACTGTTGCCCAGTCTGTTTTAAGAGATCTTTTAAAGTTAGTCTACCTTCCCTGCCTTTATCCAATGCTCCTCCTCCTCCACCACCACTTCCACCTCCTCCAGCGGCTCGCTCACCGATTGTGGGTGCTGGAGACATTTCCATCTGAGATGCCTCTGCCTCGCTGTTTGGCCTGTCGGGTCCTGACAAAGATGGAAGGCCAGCCCCGGCCAGAGCAACCAAAGGACTGGCATGTGGCTCGGCCAACAGCAGGTCAGCAATCGGCTGGTGGACTTGCTGACTGATGGCAGTCTCCAGAGAGACTAGAGCCTGTTCATGAGGAGCAGGCGTGGTGGGAGTGACCTCTCCAGATGGGGGAGCAGTGAGGAAACCTTCGGAAACCCTGGGAGGTTCCAGACATGATACTGTACCACCTTGAGCCTGCTCACCCTCTGAAAGATTCAGAGAAACAACTGGTGAATGTGCTGCACTACTGAACAGTTCATCCTTATCATCTGCACTTCATATCTTTTCCAGGTATGATAAACATTTGTACTGCATAGAACTACAGCCACACAGACAACCGATGAGCTCCGTAAAAAAGATGTCAATAGCCTCTGCTGAGGAAGGCAGTAAGTTGTATAGTTATCTCCTGAACGGGGTGAATAATCCTGATCCCCAACAACAACACAACTTACTACCTCACCACAGCCCAGCCATCTGCACAACACAAGATGAACACAATCGACATGTTACACCAGACAACAGTGGTTATAGTCATGGTTACATGCCAATGACCACAATGCACATTTGACTTTTGTAAATTATCAGCTAAACAGTTGAAGTTCCTTTGCAGCGGCAGTGGATGATGAGCTGTTACTGCGTTGCCATAAGAAAGACAGTAGACTGTATAGTTATCTCCCAGATCTGGTGTGATCCTAAAACTATACAAACTACTACCTCATCCCACAGCACGCATTACTGGCAGGTTACCAGTAGGAGCAGATCACTGTGACGAATCCATTTCAATTAGTTATAGAGAGTTTAACTTCTAAAGAAGACATAACTGTCAATTAAACTACCTGCAGTGTTTTCTGTTCCATTAATTGTCCCCAAACTGGAAACCTAGAAACAGGAATATAAAATATTAGTCAGAAGAATTTCCTTCTTGGCCTGTATGATGAGACTTATCACGCTGCAGCTTTAAGTCTTTTCACAGATAAATGCAATTTTAAAAAGAGTGGTCCAAAAGCCGAAGACATTTGTTTGCAACATTGTTGTAGAAGTAAACAAAAAAAAAATTACACTTTCACCAACCTGCAGACTTTGCTCTCTGGCCTGTTCTGCTCCAGAGGCCCTCCTATCATTTTGTTTCGACTCCTCCTCCTCAGCCAGCTGCCTTCTCCTCTTCTCTCTGCGCTCTTCCAATTCCTCATCCCTCAGATTTTCCAAATGTTGCAAGATGGGAACTTTCACGACTAAAGGTAAACACAGAATGTGTTGTAATGCATCCTTTTCAATAATAGGTCTGACATTTATTTAATTAAATTGAACAATATAAATTACCTGCTACACAGTCATGCATACTCTCAGCATCCAGGACCTTACACTCATCTGTCCATCTGGTTAAGGCAGTGGGAATACTAGAGAGTGTACCTACATAAACAGAGAGAACAAAAGGTTTAGCGGTTAAAGCCAATACACAAGCGTAACAGCATCTTATAAATGTCTACACTGAAAATCATACCTGCTTGCCCACCAGTACTGCTCTGCTCATGGAAAAAATCATCCAACAATTCGTCATCAGAGCGGGCGATGATGTGGACATCTTCATTTCCAACTAAAAGACGGGCACGTCCTCTAGACTGAAGAGGCAGAGAGCTGGACAGCTGTAATATGTCTGCTGCAGCACTGGGACCCAACAACCTAAAAAAATTAAAATGAAGATTAAACATTTCAATTGATTAGAGATTGTGATGTGTTAGCAGAATACATGAAAATAAATATCAAAGCTCTTGTTACCTTTGCAAAATAAGCGGTGGGTTTGGCTGGCGGTTTCCAGGGTAGTGGACATGGATGGTGTGTCCACTGTTGGCAGTGAGCTGTCGCAGTGTTCGCTGACTGCGACCCATACCCTGCGCAAGGCGGCTGCCTGTGCCCGCCACACCTAAGGTGAGGGAACCGTGATCAGCATGGCGCACCATCAGTGGGTGGGAGCTGGGGATGTTGCCGGGGGAGGGAGGGATGTCAGCTGATAGATAGAGAAAACAGGAGCTGACCATTAGTGGACTATATGCATTTGAAGGCAAGGCTACTTTTTCACAGTGATGGAAACAGTGTGAGCAGGAAACAGGACGCAAAGGAGTAATTATATTAAAAACAACGGCAATCGATTTAGGTGAGCAATTTATAGGTTGCTGGTACCGTCCTTATGAACTCAAAGGCACAGCTTCCTGCAGCTCTTACAGGAACTGAGCCATTCATTAACAGGTTTTGTTTCCACAAATCAAACTGTCTAGAATGGAAAAAGGCTCAAGTTAAGTGTATCTGAAAACAGTTCCAGTACTGAAGAATGAATAAGCTTTTTTCTATTAACATGGAAAATAGACTAACTTAGCAGTCAGAAATCTGTAAATGTTGCATTATTCCACATGAATGATTAAAAAACATAAAATCCTTACCATTATTAGAGAACATGTTGTCAAACTCTATGATGAGGTCATCATCTCGATCAAACCTCTCAAACCTAATATGAGGTGCAGCATTGATGTCTGGAAAATCTTCGTCCAACTCCATGTCTGAACCTTCATCATCATCATCCTCATCACCCTCCTCATCATCCTTAAAAAGGTAAAATGGCAGCAACTTAAGTCTATGAAATAAGGTGACACTCATAACCGCTCCACAAATAATAAAACCATACCTGATCCTCTTCTTCCTCCTCTTCTTCTTCCTCTTCTTCATCCTGACTGTCTTCATCATCATTGCTGCCACTTGAATCTTCCTCCTGTGTGTGCTCCTCATCCTCTGGTTCCAGTATATTCATAGAGTCTAAGAGAAAAGAATCCCACAATTAAATTAGACCAGGATCAGCCATTTCTTCCTTAAGTTTTGCATCATATTCAGTATAACATAAAACAACTTCTGTCATGGGATGCTCTAATTAGTTATTTTATTCTAACAGTTAATTCTAAGTTAAGATAGTGTTTGTTAAGGTGTCCATGTCTTACCTTCTCGGTTAGCCTGAAGAGTGGAGGCCTGACTGAGGTTGGAAGGAGCCTCGTCCATCAAAACATCTTCTTGTGATTCATCTTCTGCACTGCGGCCAACTAACAAACAGCAATCAGAAATATCAGTGTGTGTGTGTGTGTGTGTCACCTAAATATTGAACTTATGCTGAGTTTCCTTTGTCACTATTTTAAATGTATAATATATGTATATGTATAATATACCCAGTCACTCACCTATAATTGTACTGTTGACTGTTCCACCATCTCTTTCCAGGAGCTCATCGATCAGATCCACCAACTCATTTTCTACCTGTAGGCACAAGACATGGACAATGGTCAAAAATGATCCAATCCATAAATAATAAAATATCAGAAATTATGGAGGTAAAACATGAAGTAATTAGCTGATCTGAGCACTGTAGATCATGCCCAATTGAAACATCACTCACCTGCATAGCCTGCGTACTGAGAACTTCTGGCTGACCAGCAATGACCACGGTGTCCCCTTCTGCTTCTCCATCCATCAGGTCGGTATCTGTTCCCTGCACTCTGTGGTTGCCCTCCACTGGCTCTGCCTCACCAGACTCTCCTAAAAGACACGGAACCCTGAATACAGGACTTGGGAGGGGGATTTAAATGCTTCTAACACTGTTCTCCAATATCATACCTTGGTCCTGAGTGTTGCTGTTACTGTCCCTTGCAGTTCCCACTGTATCATGTTCAGTCTTATTCTTGCTAGAACCTCCTTTGCCACCAAACAGACTGCTTGGCTGGTTAACAATG
>NC_024316.1:2987272-3025086 GCF_000523025.1 Cynoglossus semilaevis | reverse complement strand
GCTGGGTTAACAATGGGGGAAGATGTCCCCAGAGGCTTCAAAGCAGCATTCACTGTGTTGGCCATGTTGGGACTATTTCAAAATGATACAAAAGATATTTTGCATAAGGTTTTTGACAATTTCCACAAGGAAATGCATATCCTCTTTATAAATAGAATACTTTTGGCATACAAGCAAAACCAATAGGCAGTTTAAATAATGCACAGTTGTATCAGTTACCTGGATAAATCTAAGCTGTGAGGTACACGAGCCAAGTCATTAACCAGTCCCTTCTTAAGAAAAAGCCTGATGATATTGTTCATGCCATTGTGTTGTGTTTTGGCTGCTGCTGTGCTGTAGAAACTGGAGGTGGAGGGACAGGATTCCATGATGGTGCTGATTATGCACATGACCGCCTGAAGCCTGTGAAATAAGTGCATTAAGGCTATTAATTAGAACGTGAGTTTCGCTAGCACACATTCAAGTAAATAATCAATTAAATCAAATTTCTTATTAGTATTATTGTTTACCTGGCATGTTTTTCAGCTCCTTCTGCCATGGCTAGCGCTCTACTGAGTGCAGCCTTTACTTCATTGACAAGTGCCACCTGGGCATCAGTGCCAGTGCCAGCAGCTGCCAGGCTGGCAAGGAAGAGACGTGCGAGGGCTGGCGTGTCCTTGTCCTCCGAGTTTTGGGTATGGGGCAGCAAGTGATCAAGCACAAAGGCTAAAACACTGCAGTCCTGGTGGAGTGATCAAACACCATTCAATTGTTAAAGGAAGGACACCAAAAAGCAAAAAGCATACTGAAAGATTACAACCACCCACCTCCTTAATGAGCTCCGACTGTCCAGCAGTGTAGCAGTAGGAGGCAATTAAGGTGGCAATGCCCACATAGGAGCGCACCAGTTCAGCCAGTAGTCTCAGAATGGTGGAAGTTGGCATCAGAGGTTTGCTGGCCTTCACTTTAGCTGCTTTACTCTCTTCTGAACTGGTGGCCTTCTCTCCCTCCTGGTCCTTTTTCTCTTCCCGCATCTCTTCTGGTGTTGAGGCTTCAGAGGAATAGAACCAAAAAGAATGAGATGAAGTGAAGCTCTCATAGTCTAATACAAACAAAAGGCTCAAAAACTTTTTTAGGAAATACGGCAGCTTCCGTATTTTTTATAGCCATCAATAAATAAATAAATTAGACTCCTGTTTAATATTTACCGTATGGTTATGTGACAACTTTCTTGCATGGATAGTGACATAGCAAAAGAAAACACTTTCAATGGGAGCTTAACTTCTTCAAACAATCATAGAAGATATCCTGCATACATTATCCTGCAAAATAATACAGTACAGATTAGTTTCTCACCTTCTCCTTGTGGTGTACCGGATTGTGAAGTCTCAGCCACAGCTCCATCAGCAGCAAACACCCGAGTCTAACAGGAAGAGACATGACTCATTTATTAAAATAGGAGGAACTGAATCTATTGTTACTACATAAAAGGGGGAATTCTTTGCTACTTAAATGGAAAATTATGTTGTTCCTTGATGACTAAACAAAACGAGAGTTGCAGATTAAAAAATGAACTAATTTTTTTCAAACTAAATCTTTAGAAGTAGGCAGACATTTCAGAGAAACAAATGTGAAACAAAAGCCTGACAAGTCAGTTTCACATAATACATGTTACTTAGACTCACATTTATGTGGAATGCAGACTGGGAGTCAAAGTCACTGCCCTGACGGGTAAGACGGTATTGTTGGTAAACATCATCACCAACATCCTGCAGTATCTGACACAGGTCTTGAGCACCAGGAACTGCAGCTGCCCGTTCTTCTGGACGCTCCGCTTTATCAAACACCAAAGCAAAATTTAGGCTCAATGGAATATTTAAGCACTGCAAAAAAAAAAAATCCTCTTAATGTTGTCATCTTACGTTCTTCTGGAGCATGGTAGGCAGCCAGAGCATTCAGCATGTCATAAATGACCTCCTTTATTGTGTCAGGAATAGTTGGTAAAGGTGAGAGTTTGAGGGGAGTTGTCTTTACTAGCTGAGCCGCATTGGGCCCCTTAATACGAAGGTTCTCAAACTCATCATCAGATGCTGTGGGAGAGGATAAAATCAATATAGTACTAACCGAAAGCAAATTCCCAGTTAAATAAGCTTTAAATATAATAAAATGCATCAGAGTCTATCAAAAACATTGACACTCACCAGTTCCAGCTCCGCGTGGTGCGGGCAAGGCAATGCGAACGCAATTGCTAGCAGTTTCTGCAAAACATTCAGGGTTACGGCAGGCTGCAGGGCCCAGAACACGAAGAATATAGTTGATTTCTCTGGAACCAAGGCTGCCTGACACCACTCCTGACGTTGTACTGCCTGCTCCACTGGTCACTGCGGACCTTACAACCTATTTAAACATTAAAGATTTTGTCAACAACATTTGGTATCAGTAAAGTTAAGGTAGAATAATGTCATTCAATTTAAATGACTACTGTACACACCTTTTCCATTGTGTGTCTCAGTGTGGCAGGATCCTCTATGATGTGTCTGAAGAGAAGAGTAACAAGTGGAGTGAAGCCATTAAAACCAGAGCTCTGAGTCAGCCCTAGAAGCATCCGTGTGCTCTTCAACTCCGCAAACATCATAGCGTAGTGATGGTTGCGTGTTAGGCGCAAACAGAGACGCAGTGTGGCATGGAGAGTGTCGGGATCCACAGGGACACTAATCATGCTGACACAGGCCCGTATGAGGACGGTGGTCATGTCCTCTGACAGGCCTTTTACAACAATATCAGAGCCCTGTGAATAATCTGACTCCAAGGAGGATGAGGGGCCTGAGGTTGTTTCTTTTAGCTGGCTGGAATCCCGCTTTGGAGTGCTTATTGGAAGAGTGGTGGACCCAAACTCAAGGTCGGTCTGGGTTTCCTCTGCTTTGCCTCTGTCCGTCTCTTCTCTCTCAGAGTCTGTTATGCTGCCAGTCTTGACAGGTTTGGGCAAACGTGGAACTCTTTGGACGTTCAGCATAACTGGCCTCCTGTTACCCGTCTCCTCGTTGACCTGAGAAGAGCATGGATATAATAATAAATAATAAAAGCATCAGACAAGTATTGATTTTTACAAAAAGCAAACAAAAGTTATCTCTTTCTTTTCCAACAAGTCACAAAGCTGTCTTTGTTTACCTGCACCATTGTGTTAAACTGCACAGTGTATCTCCGGCGCCCAGCTGTAAAGCGGACACTGGTCTCCCCAGCCCTCCACGCTGAGTCAATAGTGCTGTTGTTTGACGCGCTGTAACTGCACCAACGACCGGAGCGGTCATCAAACCAACGCCAGTTATTCCCATTAGGCTGCAGATACTTAAGGTAAAGAAAACAGGAAAAAAATTAGAAGCGGTTCATGCAATTCTCTTTGTATTTTCCCTCTAATTATAATATATACCTTGTTCATTTGTTCTCTGCGCTTTGAAGAGACTGCCATTTTCTCGTAGAAGTCAATAATCAACAAAACTGGTGTGATCCACCTGCAGAAAAAGCCATATCATAAATTAAAAGTATAATGACAACAACAATGGTGATATGTAGTGATGAGCAAAACTCACTTTGGTGTCTGAATGTCTTTCTGTTCTTTTGCAGCCTGCAGGCAGGGTTGTACAACCTCAAGCAACTTTATTAGCAGATTAAGAATTCCACTGTTCTCCACAACTCTTGCACCCAACAGTTTCAGCTCCTTCAGAAGAGACAATTAAATTCAGGTCAGGGTTTTGCCAAAAAAGTTGAATATTAAAATTTTCTACAAGTGACATTTTAAAGCTTACATGAAGATCAAGTACATTTTTTATGTTACCTCAAAGAGCAACGTGAGCAGCAGAATTCTTGTTGCCAGTTTGGAAGCCTGTGGCAGTGTGGCCATCTGTCTGGTCCACTCAGACACTGTCTTAGTGTCACTGGTTGTTAGGGGTTCAGCCGCCTTGATCAGAACGTCGGCTGCCTCCCACACCTTGATATAAACACGTGATCATAATTAGGTTATGAACAACATGGGCTTCTACTGAGCAGCAGAAGTTCAGTTATGCAAATCCCATGTAGCAATATGAAAAAAAGTCTTACCTGGTGAACAACCTGGCCAAGGATTAAATCTCTGTACTCAGGGCCACTTCTTTTAATGGCAGTCATCAGCAAATCACAGAGTCTGTAGACTGTATCAGGTAGTTCATCCAGGAGATGGAAGCATCCAGGCAGCATTGAGTCTGTGAAGGTGTGAAGCTCCTGAGGATCTAGTGGCTCTGCCTCCATAAATCTTTCCAAGCAGCGGGCCTCCTCCTCTTCTGCTCGCTCCCTTGCTCTCCGGTCCTCCTCTTCGCGTCGACGTGCTGCTTCCTGAGGCATGGAGAAATAAACTTAAAAATTAGGTTTTGAAAGTTCAGGCAGTTTAGGGCCCACAGTGTTTTAAGTAATTTCAGCTCATTGACCTCAGGAGAATCAGAGCGCTGCTCCATGGTGACTTCTTGTCCGAGTGACATGGCAATGGCCCTCATCATCTGATCCTCTTCAGACATACTGAGATCCTAAATAATTTTTAAAATAACATGTTTTACTTTTTCAGATACAAAGTTAATAAAATTGAAATATGCTTTAAAAAAGAAGCCTTACTCTCACAGCACCACCAAGAAGTGGGGGAGGGTGGGTTAGTAAATATTCTGTGGCCTGCTCCATGGTGCTTGTGTTCAATAAGGCCTCCATGGCATGTTCTCTTGAGAAGCCCATATCCATTAACTACAAAAACAAACAAAGATGGAGATTTTACTTTGAGGGAACATTGGTGTAAATCAATCTGAATGATAAACAAAAGTTGTCACTTTCTTCAGTTTAAAGGTTAGGGTTGTATTCATCCACTCAGAATTAAGTGTGTAAGAAACACTGCCACCCCACCTGTGTGAGCTGAGACTGGTTGACCTGTGGTTCACGGCGGGGAGTGGAGCTGCTTGAATCATCAGCGGCTCCTCCTGCTGTTCCTCCAGAACTTGTCCTAGCGGCTGGCTGCGCATCTCCACCTGCTGGTGGTGCTCCCGGAGCCACAGTGGGCCCTAAAGAACTAGCAGGCGCTGCTTCCTCATCTGCACGCACTGTACCCTCTCTCTCCTTGGCCAGGCGCTCCTGAATGACTGGCTCCCCTCTCAGGATGTGGCAGAGTATAGCCAGCATTGACTCAGCCATTCTGCCCCCATACACTTTAAGGGGCTTCCTGTTCCATAGGCTGCGAATGCAGCTGAATGCAGCCTTGATGACAAAGAGACTTTGTTAATATAATCAACATGCACTCTGAGTTAAGGCCCTATTTTTTTTAATACTCTTGCATGTTTTCATATTGGGTAAGCCCTATGGAAGATGTTTTAATTTCCACATCATTTAGTGTACAGTATAAACTTAAGTGCTGCGTTATTAGTTTATAGTTTATTAAAAAAAAAGGTCATAAATGCTTGCGGCCAAACATAATAGTAAATAAAGCAGTAGGTTTACAGTGTAATGATGATGATGAAACATCCACTGAGTAAATTATTGTAATAGTGGCTCCAGTTTTCAGAACAATCACTAAAGCCGTAATGAAAACCAGGAGCAGGGACACATGTGGACACTAACCTTCTGAGTGACTATGAGGAACCGGAGTGCACTGAACTGGGGCACTGATGGTGTGACTCCAGGCATTTTTGCTGGTAGAGAGTGAGGTGAGTCTAGCACAGTGCTTGGGTTCACCATCTTCTCCACCAGCATCAACCAGGCATCAAGAAATTCCCCTGTTCCATCTGGCAGATCAGCATGTTCCAGACCCTCAGACACTGGCACTTTTCCACCCATAGTCAGGGCCCAGTTGAATGTTCTGCAAAAGATTAATAACCAACTTGAGTGCTGTTGCACAATTGACAATACCACTTTTGAAAAAGTGAAGAGTTCTTTATTGGCAAGACTCACTCAAATAAGGCATCGTGTCCTCCTGAGCAAAAGAACTTCTGCAGCATGAGATGGTATGGGTATTTTCTCTCATCAAACAACATGGGAGATGTAAAACCCACTGAGCAGATGAAGAATGTCAACCTGCAGAAAGAAGAAACAGCAGACAAGAGCTTTGAGTGCAATGCAGTTAAATGGAAAAAAGGCATAAGGAAAGGTTTTCATCTGCTCTTACCTAAATCGAGGGGTAGGTGTGTAGGGCGGTGGTAGCCAACTTAGTCCCTTAGTGAGCAACTTGGTGAGAGCAGAGGCAGTGGCCCGGGCAGCAGGTGTCGGTGTAGTTCCTGTGCTTGTGGCGTGGTGGGAGCGACGTTGGCGAACTGGAGAGCCCACACAAAGCTTCACCAGCAGGCCAAAGAGTTCAGCTAGGGCTCTGCCTAATCGAGATGAAGCTGACAAGAACACAATAGAAAAAAAAATGAAGAAAAGAAGAACTATTTAAATATACTTATTTAAAAAAAATTGAATAGTATTCTCACCAGAGAGCAGAGGTTTGATCTGCTTGATGCGAGTGGCCATAGCTGGTGTAAGTTTGGACTTGGCCTTAGGATCTGTTGCAGTGGGTTCATCAGTCTCCATGGGAGCTAAAGTGTCCCCATCCAGACCCATGCCTTCCAGCAACCCACTGGCAGAAGAATCTACTGAGGCTGCATCAGACTCTGCTAAGAGGAGAACACATTTAAAGCGGTATGTTCTTAGCTAAACATAACAGGACACAATGCTGCCAGTTTGGGGTTAAATGGTTAGTACCAGTTCTTCTGGAACCAGAGGCAGTGGCTGCTGCAGTGCTGCCAGATGGCTTCTCCTCTTTAGGCACCAGTTTCTGCATGTCAGCCTGGCCAAATTCACACCCTGGTGGAAGGCTGTTGAGAACAATTAAACTGTTTTTAAGCTGCAAAGACAAAGACTGCAAAATATAAAGCAAAAGGAGTTGAGGTTAAGAAATTCACCTGTTGGGTGTACACAGGGACAGCAACACTGTGCTCTCCCACACCAGAGAGCAGTAGAGCTGACTGAGCTTGTTAAGAACACTCAGGCCAAGCTGGGAGCCCCATTGGTTGACTGAAATTGCTCGAATTTCACTCTGTTGAAGAACAAAAGAAATTTAAACAAGCAGTATGAAAAACCCCTTTATTTGCACAAATGCAGACAATTTTTGAGAGTGCATTTAAACTTTGGTGAACATTATTTTAAACTTTAATATATGTTTACCATTTCATCTTTTGGCAGGTAGTCAGGTGATTACATAGGAAGTAACTTTTTTAGTTTAAGTTTAAAACTCACAAAGGTAAAAACACACATATTAGCAACATGACTCAAGTAAAATATGTCAGGTAAAACAGTTCCAAAGTATAAGTAGAATACATGTGAGAGGTTTCATTCATGTTTCAGATTCCACACATTTACATGGAGTTACTACAGTCATGCGAGGGCATTAGAATCCAGTTTAATGAGAACATATGCATCAGTATATAATTACCTGTCCAACTCTGCAGGTGTGGACAAACATGAGGATGTAGGCATGCGCTGCCGTAAGTGCATGGAGAAGAGGTGTGGCGTGGGCAGACAACGTGGCATCAGTGACGTGACCTGCATTAGCCAGCTCTCTGAGAAGCACAGATCCACCAGGCACCTCGATGGGTCGATGGAGTGGCTCAAGAGAGGTCAGAATACTGTCCAGTTGGCATAAGCCTTCCTGAAGTACTTTGGGTTCATGTGACAGAGTCTAAGGGAGAGAAGAGTGAAAACATTTAATTCTGCAAGCTGCGCAAAACTTCAAGTTAGTTAGAGAATCAGTTTTGGTTCTTATGGTGCTGTTAAACGAACTAATGTTACTGGGAATTATAACAATATTTAGGAAAACAAACTGAACTTGCCAATATGGACTTGCAGACACCAGCCACAGCTTGACAGGCAGCAGAAGTGGGGAAGTCGATGGGCAAGTTGGGTAAGCCCAAAATGGAGACTAAAGGGAGCAGCCCCTTCTGATTGACAAACTCCTGACAGTGGTCATCTGTGGTGTTGTTGCTCAATATGGACTCCACAAACTTCATCTAAAAATAAAAAAAGGACAATACAAATAATAAGCTACTGAAAGAATTGAACAAAGACAAAACAGGAACATTTAACTGTTGATCATTACTTACCACATTTAAAATGTAGTCCATTAAAGGTATAGGTATACGTTCTTCAGTTCCAACCACCCTGCAAGAATTCAGCATTCAGTTAAATGACCATGACTCAGTAAAATATTTGAAAGTGAGTCATTTCATGGTGAGCGTGTTAAGTGTTGGTGTTCAGTTCTACTGTGTTACAAACTCGTCATACAGTTCAAGTGGCACTGACTGTCTGTTGCTCTCTGGTTCTCCTTGTTGCTGGGTGAATGTGTGGAGAGCCTCCTCTTCTTCTTCATCCTCACTTGACGCTTCTTCTGCAGCATGGCTGGACCGTGCTGGTGGGACAGCTACAGTGCCATCTGCTTTCTGGATGGATGGTTTCTGGCAGATGTACTCTGGGGCTCGACCCAGGTTGCAGATCTCCTCCAGCAACTGTTACCCACAACAAATACTTTAAATGATATTGCAAACTCCACTGCACGTCACATTATAGAAATGGAAGGTAGAGTGTGTTGCTGTTGTTCTCTTAATCAACAATTCCCTTGTATCTTTCAATAATGAATTCTAGTAATTTATAAATGTTTGTGTGCCTAGAAACATAAATAAAAACAAATCAGATTACAAGAAAAGCACCTTAATGATGGCAGTGGTAGCATCAGTTTTCAGAGTCGGTTGGTGTCTCATAAGTTCATCCACAGCACTGCCTAAGTTGGATGCTGTGTCACCTAAAGTCAAATACAAACATCATCAACATTAACTGCTATGCACTACAAAAAAATATAGCTTGAAGCAAAAATAGTTAAACTCACCTAAAGGGTCAGAGCTGCGTCGTCGGCGCATAGCAGGCAGGTAGTCAGGTGACAAAAGCACTTTGAAGAGGCGCTCAAATGGCTGGCACTGAACAAAGGAGTGCAGACCTCGTGCGTTCAGGCAAAGAGCGCTGAACACATTAGGCAGAGAACCTAACACCTCACGAGTTGCAGGAACCTGGAAAATAGAAACAATGACCTAACTGAGTAAAAAAGCTGCAAGCTGATACAATTAACCCATCCAAAAGTATGACCCACATTAAAACTCACCATCACACATTTTGTATATTTATCATTTTTATAAAATATTAAGCTACAGTAATAATTAAAAAAAAACGGAATTTGTAATAACTATAAAAGTGTTGATGAAAAGATTTTCACAAGACGCACATCTTTGATGAGAAGGGCATGCAGCATGACATCAGTGAGACCATTATCCTGTAGAGAAGAAAGCAGGGAGGGCTCCTGGAACACAAACACGGTCACGACCTCTGTCGCTAAAGATCCAGAATTTAGAGACAAGAACAGAAATGGGAAGAAACAGTCACAAAAAAAAACTCATATTTGAAATAAAGTTCCATCCTCTTGATATAAAGCAAGTGATAGCATTTAGTTTATATCCAAGTCTGAGGAAACATTGTAAACTCACCTAAGAGAAAGAGTGAAGGTCCATAATATTCTGCATTACTGATGATGTGCTTGAGTGAGGTAGGCAGGGACCCATCCATAACTTTAGACAAATGCAATGTGCAAAAAACATACATTAACATATATGATATTAATTAAACTACTATCACATTTTATCACAATTATAATTGATCTTGAATAAGTCTTTTGAACAGTTAAGGGTGTGCTGAAAACTCACCATGACGGATGCCATCAGAAAATGAAGGATCCGGGATGGCTTTCTTCAAGAAATTTAGCATCGACTTTAACAGAGCTGCCCTCTGGGGGATACACTGCATACCTACATATAGTGGTAGTGTCATTCTTAAGATATTATAATGTATTAGTAAAACCACACATTTTTAATTTCAATGTATGTGTACCTGGGCGAGGTGTATGGGTGTTAGAAGTGCTGCTCTGTGCCCGATGATCTCCCTCAGGTCTGGCACCAGAGGATGTTGACGGTCCAGGGCTGCTTTCCATGGAAACTTCTGACACTAAACGGTTGTAATATAATATAAGTTAACAAACATATTTCATATATTTATAGAAAAACATTTAATGGATGCTGACTTACTCTCCATGTCTGTGTCCATGTCTTCAGACTCCACAGCTGCACTTGGCCTCTGAATCTTTGGCTTGATGACAAAGGGGCCCTCTTTCCTTGACAGGTCCACCTCATGCTAGAAAACAACAAATTCATGACGTGGTTAATGGAAGAATTAGTCAGTTGTTCTGCTGGTGAAGGATGCAGTGAAGAGTAAAACTAACCTCTAGCCTACAGATGAAAATGGAAAGGCCACTGTGGGACTGAAAGGCAGCCATATCAAGGTTGGTGATGAGGTCCACAACCCGCACTGCTCTCGTCACAAAGGTGATCTGGTCCTGCTCATCACCAAGGAACTTAATGACCTACAATATGCAAAGTAAAAAAAAATACTGTTAGAAATGAAAAATTAATTACATTAGTGAGGTGTTAAGAACTAGTTTTACCTTTAATAGGGCTTCCATCATACCACAGGAGACAAGAGCTTCCCCTCCAGCATCATAGCTGGCCAGATGGTACAGGAATGAAAATAGCGCAGTGGCAAATTGGTGTGGGTATGGTTCCATTAAAGGGTCTGTGGATTAATAATTAAGGTATTAAACATAGCTGACACAGAACTGTCACTGTAGGGATTCTGACTGAATTCTCACCTATCATTGCCTGTATACAGTTTCGAACCAACACAGGTAAGAAGCCATGGTAGGAAGCAGTGCCAGTGCAGTCAATGATGTTGGAAAGTTTGGGTGTCCTTTCCAGATGGACAATCGAGGTTAAAGTGCGCAAAGATGCTGCCTTGATATCCTGGGAAAAAAAAAAAAAAAAGATTTAAAATACAGAAATGTTTACATGCATTTGTCACCAGAATATATTGACCCAAGAGGATACACTCACCACAAGCTGCTTGTCCGTAATTTGCAATACGTCCACCAGCTCCTCTATCAAGCCATTATACAGAATACTGTTGGCTGACTCTTGGAGTGCATTTGAATACACTGCAGGAAAACAGAAATTGTCACTAGCCCACATTTAAAGAACAAACAATTGTTATCTTTATTGTAAGGAGTTTCCACTCACCCAGTATAGAGATAGCATGCAGTCGAGCCTGCACAGCCTGCAACCTTTTCTTGTGGTTTGAAAAACCATGGGCCAGACGGATGTGAGTGAACAGCAGGGTTTGTTTGTCTTTAGGGATGTTGTACATCACTGTAAGTGACTCCATGATCTCAGATGGGCTCTCTGAAATCTATGACCCACAATGATGAGTTAAGGCCACTTAGAAATGTGACTTGTTATAAAATGCAAATAAAATATAACTGTACCTTGTCAAGCTGTTCAATGTGAATATAATGTAGTGTGTTACTACTTGTCTGTTGCAAAAAGAAGAGTTCAAAAAGCATTAGAAATGTGTTTTTCAATAAGTAAATACATATGTTTTTGAAATAAGTATTGGTGTCTTCACCTTCTTGTCTACTTTGACTTCAGGGCCAGGGCCTGGTTCAGCATAAAACTCAAAGTGCAGTGTGGTGGCACTTGGAGGGTACTTCTACATCCAAACATGTTGAAAACATTTTAAAACCAGTTCATAAACAGTGACTTAGCCGTGTAGCCATTTTCTACATGGATGTAACTACAGCAGTAAAGTTAAATTCTTACCGTCATTAGCAAATCCCTACAGCACTCAGCCAGACCAAAGCCATTTTCCTTTCCTCCCCAACTCTACAAAAATTAAAAAAGAGACTTAATAATGTTGTTCTTTCTCACAGGGGACAATTGGAATCTAAGCAAGAAAAAGCAATGGCATTCACTAGACCTCAGCCAGGTGCTGCAGACGAGCCAATAGAGGTGTTCTTTTGTCTGATCCCAGTCTTGTGATGTAGTTAGAGCGCTTACTGAACACATACAGCAGGTTTAGCACAGACAGGACCACCTGCATGTCACATGACGCTAACAAGGTGGTTAAGTGCTGGAAATGGAATGGGAGAAGACAACAGACGGTTTTATTTAGTGAGCATATTTTCTTCTCTTCTTGTGATGTGCAGTACTCCAGAGAAGCAGAGTAGTTATTGTGAATATAACAGTGCAAACCTACCTCTATGGAGCTGTAGAGATGCCTAGAGAAGCTATATTCAATTAGGAGGGCTGTGAAGTTAAGCACTGCAAGCAGCAGGGCTTTGAGCTGTCCATTGTCTGGACGGTCACACACCAGCAGCCATGACATATTCTCCACTGTCTGGCCTGCGTCACAAAGGATGCCATCAAAGCGGTCCAGCAGATCCACCCAATGGTACAGTTCGCACTGTTGAAGACAGGCCATTACTCATATAGAGCACAAATCCATAGATGTAGCCATCCACCCGTTTTTGTATCACTATGTGTTGCATATTGTAAAGGCTTTTTAAAAAAAAGCGACATGTTACTATATAATGATAATGTTGAGGTTGTCTAGTTAAACCTGCTCTTCTGTTGTTCCCCTTCATTGTGCTCTGCAAAAGATGCTGAAGAACTATATTGTATGGTTGAGGACCTCTAAAGAAACCTGTATTTTTTATTTTTTTATGACACAAGTTGAAAATTGCAATGTAAACAATGAAATCATTTATCAAATGAGTAGAACACAGTGTTCAGTATGAATCCTATTCATCATCAAAGAACACATTTGGAAAGAGATTTGCACACAGACAGACATGTTTCAGACAAAACAAGTTCAGTTTACTCCCCCCACCACTGTTTATGTACCTGCTTAGGTTTTCCTCAGTTAAAACATCGAAACAAAGACATACTTAATAAACATGCAAGTTATTCTGGAGAATGATTACTGGCCAACGTATAAAAGATAATTTTGCATTTCAAGGCTTACCTTGCCAATATTCCATGTCTTGATGTGTTGTAGTTCAACTAATAGTTGCTCATCACTACATGACTTGAGCTTCTCTATAAGTATCCTGCAGTCAGCAGGCTGAAAAAAAGAAACAAAAACAGAGCATAAACTTTAGTTAACCATAGATGTGTGAAATGGCCCAACATTGTATTTCTATATCTCAAAAGTATAAAATATTAACAGAAATTATGGCTTGTATCATACATAAAAGAAAATGCAAACTTACAGCTTCTGTAGGAGTTTTCTTCAGTTTGCTTCTGTCGACCTTCATTGTCAATGTTTCCTTTTATCGCTCCTGGTAAAAAATGCAAACGAGCTTCAACATTTAAAGCGGTTTAATAAACAATTGAAATCCACTGCTTTCAATAAAAACTCCAAACAGCAAATACTGCAATAAACAGCAAATACTGTTTATTGTTTTAATACAATACAACACACACATGATGTTTGACACAGACTGAAATATAAAATGTACTTACACAAAAAAGAATTTGGCAACACCCGCTTAACAGCATGTTCTGGAGACGTTACCTGTAAAAAGATTATGGCATAAAAAAAATCTATTAAATGTCTTTAAAGGCCAGAACATATTTTTCCAAGATAAATAAGAAATATGTATAGCTTATCAGAAAAAGTTTACTTAAAAATGAAAAAAGCTTGGGAATACCAAATTAGTGTATTAAAAAATATATTTATATGCTACATACAGTGCTTTTCAGTCCTCTGCAGCTCTTTACCACTGAAATTTTGCCTTATGCCAGACCAGGAGGCAACATTCGCGCTGTTTGAACAACTGCTGTACCCACTGATCCACAGGTACATCAAAATTTAAGTATTAAAAAAACAGGTAATAATCTTTGCTTGAATTATTGAACTATTTGTAGTGTAATCTTTACACTGAACACTGCGTTATATCCAATTTGTCAGCACAAAGTAAAGCGGGAAACGGGTCCATACATTGCTAGAAATACACAACACAATGGTAATTAGAATGGTTCGACTCATATAGAAGTGGCAGCAGTAGCTCCAATCAGATGTAAATAGTCGCCGCCTCAATCTTCGTCAACGCAGTTTAAACTTATAGCCACCTAGCAGCTAATAAAACACACTAATAGTCCATCTTTATATAGCAAATATAGCAATACAGTGTCAACATGTGGCGCTGGCGTAAATGATGGCAAAGCAGTCTGGTTTGTTTGGTTAAAGATGTACAAAACGCAGACAAAAAGTCACACTGCCACAGGAATCGAGCGGTAATGTTTGCTGCGGAGTTGCTGTAGCCACCGTGCAGCTAAAGCTAAGCTACCGGTAACGACCGATCCTCTCCGGGTGGACTTGAAACCATTGAATACCACCAGTCTTGCAATTAAAGTATATAAAATTATCAACAATACGTGTGTTGACTCAGCAGATAACACCCAAATGTAGCCAACTACAAACCAACCACTTCTTGCGTGTGTACCACAACTGTCAGTTCATCTATGTTAAAATTACCATACTGTCCTAACCTGACTCTTTGACTAATTTAGGTCGGGGCTGCACAGGCCACAAAGGAAGTCCGCACTCATTGCTTCAGCAACATTAAGTCTTTTGTTTGAATCATACAATAAACAGCGTTCACTGACCCACGACAGTGAGATCGGCGTGTGTCAAATACCTTGAAAAGACACACCACACTTTGCGGTGGTCGAGAGTCCCAACCTGGATTCCCAGAGACACTGCTATAACACGCGCTAGCTGTTGAGCTAGCAACAGCTAGCCGAGCAGCAGGAAAGCAGAATGACTCGCTGAATCATTGTCGGACGAGACTAACGTGACTCTGCCACTTCTGTTTTCAGTTTTATGTCCAGTCAAACACAACACCGGCTGCAGTCTGGAATAAAGAAGTTCACTAGCCCGTTCTGTTTTTCCTCACGGTGTCCGCGCTTGTTTTCGTGGCACACACGGACACTAGCTGTTAGCAGAGTCACCATGAGTGGGTAGTGTGCAAAAAGTGAATAATGTTACGGCTGGGAATGAGCCTCTGTTTATCGACGCAGTGCATATTAATGTAAGACGGCCAGTCTTATGACGGTGAAAGGTCTTTTCATCAATAAAACTACATACAAACTCTCATGAAAACAACCCGTACTACTGACAAAACTTATGCAATATCAGTATCATAGCATAAATCGTAAGATTAAATAAGAAATATATATTGTGAACAAATACCAGCCTCTACAAGAAAAATGCGTTTGATGCGCATCTAGGGACATTTAACACACCATTTCTTACTAATTTCTAAATGTTAAATGTGTTACAGAAAACGGTGAAACTACTCAGGTGAAACATAATGCATTTAAAGCAGTATTAGGTGTACAAAATAGAGAATGCAGAAAAACGAACACAGTTATCTCTGGCCTAAAAGCCACTTAGGGTTTACATCATAATAAAGTTACATACTTATATCTACCACTAGATATGAGACCACACATTAAAAAATAACTACATTCTGGTGTAGTTGAGGTACACCTATTCATCACCTAAATCTGACCAATCTGACCATTTTTCCTTTGCATGTTGTGAAATTGTGAAACAACCAGCAGTCATAGATTGTGAGCTCCAGCCCCGATTCATGAGCACAGAGGAATGCATCCAGAGAATCCCAACGTTTTACCAGATGTAAAGGTCACAAAAGATAAACACCATGCAGCCTAATATATCATGGGATCCACCCCAGACGGATACCTGGTGGAAAATCATAACTAGAAGCAGCAGCCTGGAATGATACTGTTGAAGATTTATTTACTGTTTACTGTTAAAACAGCAACGTGGGGTAAATTAAACTACACCAGATATAGACATATTTACAATATTTATGTTTAAATAGTGTGAAAGTAAGAGAAAGGAGTGACAATTTCTGAGTAAGTAAGCTAACAAATTTATAACAGACTTCCAGTGGCCTGCAGCCAAAGTCTGTCCTGTCCTATAGGCTACAGGTTTCGATGGCTGAATGCATTTTATAGCTCATGCCTTCACACTGTGCACAATATCGTTCTTCACGTTGTTTAACATTAACAGGATGTGTCTTCTGATTTGTGTGTCATGAACATTAGTCAAAATCTGTTACCTCACATTTAAGTTATGACAAGCCAACAGTATATCCACTGGTTATTTTTTATGTCAGCAAATGTATTTAAACAGTGTATTTAATTGTCATTTTTACACAGACTACTTAATATCTACAGCATATATTAGAGTATTAGAAGTAATACAGATAACCTCAATGTAATTACATACATTGTTTTAATGTAATTTAATAGTGGACACAAATGCATATATTACTAAGTATCAGTCCATCAATCAATATTTTCAATGATGTTGGACTTGTGCTCAAAGGTTTGACACACCACACACAATGGTGTAGTTTATTATTATTATTATTATTTTTAATTTTAGTCACTGCCTATTTACTATACCCTGACATTTAAAGTTCTCTGGGGTTGCTCAAAAATTATGTGCACTGCTGAACGTTAATAAGCAAAACATTCTTCTAACTCTATTTCTACAAACTTCAATAACAATGACTTCTTTAGGCAACACCTGATTGATCATTATACTGCAATTCCTTTGTCTACTTCATATTTCGGGCTCCTGACCTTAATGATAGAAAGTTCCTTTATTTGAAATTAGATGTATCATGACGCAATACTGTGACATATTGGCTAATCACAAAAAGACACTGTCATGTACTGATAGCTGTGATCATCCAAACCTACACCAAGAAATTAATATTTATGACAAGCATGAACTAAAGATATACATTAAATCACAAAATTCAGAATTCAACTGTCAAACTCATACCGAATACTTTGGTCATTATTACCAGAGATATTTAATACATCCTCTTTTTTTTTTTACTTCTTTGACTTTGGAGTTACTGACATTTTCCTAAGTAATATTCTGATGCTATAAACAGAACACACACTGCACCAGTGAGCTCATACTAAGATGAATAGCTGATAAATCACAGCAGCTCCATCTGGATAAACAGATAAGACTAGGAGCAAAGTAAAAATAATTAAGTGGTTATGGGTGAAAATATTTGTGTGATGAAGTTTGAACTGTTAGTATTTAAGGAAATTTATTTCACGAGTTATTAAAAATCATATGCAAGTACTTTTCAAATAACTTTTCTTGTTACTGTTAACTGTGTGACGTTAATGAGATTACACCTGAACATTGATCAAAAGATTTGTAATCTGACCCGTTAACTGGTATATTATTAGCCACATTTAATTTGTTTGCAAACAGTATCTTATCAGAACAGTTTTCACAGAAAGAAATATTTTTCATTACATACCAGAAACTGCTTTGATTCATAAGCTTCACCAATGTCATCCTTGACATGCTTTCTTAGTTTCTGGTAACTATCTGGAAAAAAATGTAAAATTATTTCTAATCAATGATTTTAAAATAACCCATGTTAACCAAAGTACACTAGCATTATAGATTGTATTGCTAGTTTAGTACCGAACAGATTCCACAAATTGTCCACTCCTAATTTCTTTCATTGCATTCAGCCTAAGACATCTTTGAAATTATTATTTTCTGAATTATGTGTGGTGATGTGTTTTACAGCAGTTGGCATTTATGTTGTAATACTGTCTGCTTTAATCTTTACCTTTCCTTCTCCTATCCTCGTTTTTGTTTCCGACAGACTGGGCACAATCACTGTACATTTCTGCCTTCCACTGCTTTGGAGATTTGAACTCTATTAAACCACGTTCAGTTTCTAAACCCCTGACATTATTTTTCAATACCTTTTATCTGTCCTCAGACTTTGATTCTTACCTCTACCTTTGATCCATAGTGCATTGGGTTCTTATAATTTCTACAGTTGACCCTATAAACTCTTGATAGTAGCATAATGTATCGTCTGTGGAAAAATGTCTGGAAAATGACAATTCTATTGTAGTTTTAAAAAAATGATTAACCC
Organism: Cynoglossus semilaevis; assembly: GCF_000523025.1. Taxonomy (NCBI): domain Eukaryota; kingdom Metazoa; phylum Chordata; class Actinopteri; order Pleuronectiformes; family Cynoglossidae; genus Cynoglossus; species Cynoglossus semilaevis. Next base: position 3,007,118 of record NC_024316.1, on the reverse strand, counting down.
TACAATTAGCACTTTGGTCAACAGTCTTTGCACAAAAGAGCAACCAGAAAAACCCAGAGTCATATGAGAATTACAGTGATGTCATGTACCCTGCTTAGAATTTCTGGCCACATGTACTCTTCTTCATGGGTTGTGCAGGCAGGTAATCTGCTTAGTGATACTCAGTAATATCTCCTGATTTATCTTGGTTTAGGACAAGCACAAGGTGTCGGCGGAGTGATATCAGCAGTAGTTAAGTATCTTCGAAGAAGAAGATAAACCCAATTCCCTAATGCCATTTATTAAAAATCTTGGCCACATCTAAACATCCAAGCGTTATAACATCAAATCATTACAAAGATAAATTTGTTTTCCATGCATTCCTCAACTTATTCAAGTGAATGACCATTGGACACGTAACCCGTCTGACACAACACACACTGAATTTGGGTTCATCATTTGTCATTGCTAAAACTACAGACATAAAGAAGAGAAGTAGTTGACACTGACTTGAGAGAGCATTAGACATCTACCAGCAGGGTAACAATACCAAACAATAATGAAAGAGAGCATCAATAACTACCAGACATTAAAATCAAGTCAATTACTAAAAATATATACATATATGTATATATAAATCTTAAATGTGTCAGTATCATGCCACGTTTTATTTGTTGTTGACATACAGCCAATACGTAAATATGCTGTAATTTGAATTGAAAGTCACGTGAATGTGAAACATCAAATCTGTTTTTATGGAATAAAAATTGTGTAACTTTGCTAACGATTTAACGAGTTACCACAGAAAAAAAAGACAAGCACAAAACAAGACACTGAGATTGAGGATATTTCTTCTATATACCGTTTAGAAATCCTTACATAATTTACCCTTAATGGTATTTCTATTTATTTCTTGTCTATAAATATGACAAAAGCTTTATGTCAGTGTGATGCTTTATTTTAGGTAGAACTATTCAACCTACAGAACGCAATCGTAGCATTAAACTAAATAACCAGTGACGTTTTTAACCGATTACTTAATTTGTTATTTCCTATATCTTTCTCAACTCATATATTTAAGTTATGGTGTCACTTGACCTGCTAATAAAGCTCAAACGGCGTTTTAATATTTTAAGAATGTAATTAAACAAATAAGCTGAAGTCAATGGCGATGCTAAGGTTGGTAAAGTTAGAAGCTACTGAAGTGACATTAGGCAGGCTAACTAGCAACCCGTGCTAGTCTTCGCTTATTTGTCTATTTTACGCTCCTGTTAGCGGAATTACCACAAGTTACATATTCTACGGCAAGACAAACATTTAAAATAGCGCTCACCGGCTTTCCCTGGCGAAAGGTTAAACTTGTAGAAGCAGTGGCACAAAAACCCCACGTACAGTGAACATGACGCCGTGCGTGTGTTTGAGGGTTTCGCGCGAGCCCAGCCAGTTGGCAGTCCGCACAATGCTCTATCACTGGGATCATGGCTACATTAAAAATGGCGGTCTCCACAGCTAAAGATAGAAGCTTTACCTCTTAAAAAACACACATTTAAGAGCTTTGCCTCCCATGACGGACAGTTACCATGAGATGCAGCCGCTGCGTTAACCATGGATGTTAGTAGTGCCTATAAACCAATGCTAGTAATGTTGAAAAGGTAATTCGCCTTACCTCTGATGCGCGTTACATTTGCTTCTCCATCTTGCTTTTGCGACTAGTAGGGCAGTTTAGATCTCGCGAGAATACCTGCTGCTGCGCTGGTCTGGGGCACTCCCTTGTATTTCTGAAGGATAAACAATACTGCTGCGTTTTTTGGCTCTGGAGCAAATCAGTGATAACTGGTACTTCCAGCTGCAATCATGTGATTTCATGTGCACACGAAAGCACTCAGGGAAGAGTAGTCTTAGATTTCAGAAGACTGTTTAATATAAAAGTTGAATCACAACTTTGGGGACAACTATGGGTAGGAGTACATTTTAATGTACGAACACATTTAGCCACTATCTAGACTGTATCTTATGTCACTAGTGAGAAACAAAATAGTTCATACAGAAAACCCTGAGGAAAAACGGCAGTCACCAGGTGCTGCATTGCAGTCCAATTGTAATTTTACCCAAAAATGCAGTTTAAAGTTGTATAACATTACCATAAAAATCTAAAAATGAGAACGACATATACACCGACCTCCAGTGGAAAAAGTTTGCCCAAAAAAAAAACTCTATGGAAAAAGACAATTTTGCCCAAAGGTATATTTTAAGTACATTTTTAAAACACAGTACACACCAACACAAGAGTGGGTAGCAACAATAATTAATATAAAAACTAAATGGATACTACAAGGTCATTTATGTCTAGCACACATTTCAATAGCATACCAACACGACACAACTAGGCATGACATTTACTGCATACAAATATAAAAAAGGGATTTTTTTTTCAGATATTTTCCAAATACAGCAATTTATCATGTACAAGTTATGTTAAGAAAAGATTTCAAAGTATCTGGAACTATAAAAGAACTTAAATTACATCATACATTATATATGTACATATGAAATTGTGTTCTGCACCGTCACTCATATTTAAACAAATAAATCTACATTTTTCTTAATCGCTAGTACATTCTGTGAAAAGAAAGCACATGTCTAAATCTGACCTGACAAATTAAGGTAACCTGCAAAAAACTAGTCTTTTTAACATATAATATTTTTCTGCTTTTCAAATGTAGCTATATAAATTACAAATATTACAAATATGTACATTGTCAACTTAAATTGTAAAAAAGAAAACAGTAACAAAGCCACAGAAAAACTTTTTTACATGTATTAAGTGGTTGAAAAAGTCAAAGTGGGACTTTGAAGACAAGGTGATAACAAAACACATGAAATAAAACTGAACGTTTTCCTTGATAAATAAAAATGATAAATAAAACTGTATGTTAATCTTGGCATTAGTTTACATGGTTTGATTTATAGACAGAGCTACATTACATGAATAAAAAGTTATATGGTAACTAGTTGGTAAAATCAATAGAGATTTCTGATGATGAGCACAATAGATTGATGTGTATGTCTTACCACACGTGAGGTTTTGGGTTTAAAACTACAACTCAATGCAACAAGACAACAGCGTGACAACATGTGTTTTTCTTTCCCTTTAAAAAATTATGTTGGACATTTTGAATTTGCATAAACACAATTTCAATAGAAAAGAATAAAAACAAAAACTTAAAGAGTTTTTTTCTATGCTAGTTAATTGAGCTAGTTAAAATCACTGTTCTGCTGGATTTTAGTCTTTTTTTCTCTTTTTTTTTTTTTTACAAACTGTCCTAATATCATGATCTAAATCTAATTACCATCATGACAATCATCACTGTAATCTGTTGAAAATAAAAGATGTATCTCTGAAAATACCTGAATGCAAAATAATGGAGTGACAAACCAGCCACAAACTTGGTTGAATACCTGCTTCATGGCAGAACAACACGTATTAATTAACAGGTAAGGACAGTAAACAAATTTTAAGTACAAAATATAGAATATTCAATTTTTTTTCTGGACTTACTTCTACAATATCCCTTTTCATAATTTCACATCTTCAATGTATTTTACAAGAGGAGTTTCCCATTGCGATGGATTTTAAGAATTTTTCCGAGTCTCTGTTTTGCAGTTGCTAGCCCTTTCTTTGGACGTTTTCCTATATTAAAAGGAAAAAGAGAAATGTTTTAGATTTTCAAATAAGATCAAAGATATCAAAATGTAATTTCTTTTACTGACCAACTCCTGTTATTCCTTGGCTTGCTGGGGATGCACCAGACAGAGAGTTGCTGTTCTGTGGAGACAGCGAAGGTCGTCGTGAAGTGAGGAACACACCAGGGGCCATGGCTCCACCACCTCTAGGACCTCCAGGCCCAAAAGGTCCTGGTCCTGCTGTATATTCATGGTCCAGCAAACTAGCAGAGAAATAATCCATCCTTCTCTCTGGACTAAAGTCTCCAGCAGACTCTGAAGCAGGTAAAGGAGACGATGGCGCCTGCTCTATCTGCGCAGGGGGAGAAGCGACTGCAGCAGGAGGGCGGCGCTGTTTTTTGGTGTACTTTCTTTTGGCAGGCTTCTGCTGCTCCTAAATCAAAATTGAAAAAAAAAAGAACAGATATTAAGCATAAATAAAGGCAAACAAATCAAACAACAACATTTAGAACATACATTTATATTCCATTCTTTAAACATTCTATGAGTAAACAATTAAGGACTGGCACCACATTTTTAAGACGAGTCACACTTGAGTCCAGACAAAGCAAAGTCATACAATTCGTGTCGTAACTTCAACAGCAACAGGACAGGATCACTACGAGGTAATCACTTGTTACAATGGCACCTATAATGGTCATAATTCCAATAAATAAGACCAATATTTATTTGGTTGGACTCACTTGTTGTGCCAGTTTGGCAGCCGCAGCAGCAAGACCAGTTTCTACAGATGCAACTCTGGCCCCCTCTCTGGCTGGTCGATCCTGTTTGGGAAGGGTGGGCATCACTCTGGCTATAAATGAGAAATAAATACGAGTTAAATAATCAACTCATGAATAGTTAATAAAATGACCAGATAACATCTGAAAATACAGATTTAATTATGGTGTGTTACAGCCATTACCTTTAGGACTCCAAGGAGAATCATCCCAGTTCTTCTTACGCTTCATCTTAGTTTTATTAGCATGGTCCTCCTCATCAGACTCCAGGGATGGATAAACTTAAAAGACAGAACAGAAGAATCTCTTACACTCTCCAAAACACCAAAAACACTAAGTATAATGGTGTAATTGTCAGAGTGAGCTGCTCACCATAGTCTGAATCTTTAAAACAGGTTCCCAGGGTTTCCTGTTCATCTGGACTGTCATCATCACTTAAGTGACGGGCCGGCCGTTTAATTGGCCTTTTTCCAGGCCGCTGGATGACAGCTTTCTTCTCGGAAGTTCCTGTTTTTTTAACCCCTCCAGTTACCCACACAGCCCTGCCTCCCTTCTCTTTGACCACCCCTAAGCCCTCTGTCAGACCTCCAGAGATAGATAATGGAGATGAAGATGATGAAGATGAGGACGAGGAGGGGGGATTAGCCATGGAAAGCATTCCCTGGATAGCATCACGAGTACTCGGAGAAGCTGGTGCTTCCTCACTGGGAAATAAAAAAATAAGACTTTTATTGAAAACATGCAAATATGTGCTGTGTTCACATTTAAACAGTACTTAAATCATGCTACACAAAAGCAATAAAATCATGGGTTCCAAGCATTTGGTAGTTGTAACATAACTTTGAAATCACCCTTCTTCCTTAGAAAAAGTAAAAACATCTGACCTCAGTGCTGCAGAGTCCAGTCCCGCAACTTGCTTGCTGGCCTTTAGTAAGTCCAGAATTCCCCCTGCACCACCCTTCACTCCATGAGCAGCCAGTGCTTCCTCATCTGTGGTGTAGTCCTCCTACAGACATGTACAAAAGCAAACTCGTTTATGAAGTCAATAAACTGCTGTTTTATTGAGCTGCTATATATAACTATACAGCTGAATGGCATTTAGTATGTAAGACTGGCTCCAGGAAACCTGTCCGTCATAGTCAGTCATAATGATCTCACCTCAATGTCAAAGTCAACCTCTCCTGGCTCTCTGATACGATTCGGGTCAGAGCAGGGTTTGGCTCTGGGCAGCTTCCTAGGAAGACCTGTATATACATTTAAAACTATTAAAATAACTATTAAAAATTAGATTACAGTAACACATTCTACAACTTTGAGACAAGTTTTCAAGTAACTACATTTAAGATACGAATAAACATTATGTACCATAGGTTTAAGATGTAATTGGTTTTGTGTCCAATTCCTACCACTTATTTTCTTTTTCTTGCTTGGTCCTGGAGGTTTGCGTCTCGGGGGTGGAGTCTCATCAATCTGCAGCTCATCTTCAGACTCCAAATCAGACAGACTGGCCCCCTCCATGGCAAGATGTTTGTACTTTCCAGCAGCTCCTGCACCATTACTGCTGCCATCCTTCTTACTGCAACAGGGGAAACGGCAGGTAACAATATCAAGACTAATAAAATCGATTAATCAACAAGTTTTGATAGTAATACACCAAAACTCACCCCTGGATTTTTCCATTGGTCAATACGAGCTTGAGTTTTCTTTTACTCAGTTTCCCTTCCAACTCTTCTAATGGCAACTCCAACTGCAAAGAAAAATTTACCAGAAGAGTTCGAACACAAAAGTAAAATAATAAATTGGTAAACCACCTGCAGGTGCCACCCAACCATACCTTGTTCTTGTTTTTGGACTTCCCAGGTTGAAATTTCTTGAGTGTATGTTTGGTGTGGATTTCAATCAGGTCCAGTTCTCCTGCCTCTGCTTTAAGCAGCCCCTTCTGACTCTTCTTCTTGGTTACTGTTGGGCCCAGACCCCCTATTACTTCTTTGGGTTTAGGTCCTTTCTTTTTTACTGGTGGGTGTCCTGAATTTTGAGAGCTGGTCAGTGGGGCTTTAGTGAGCGGAGAACCAGGAAACTGTTGTCCAGTGCGGCCAATGTTTTGTTGAAAGATGTCCTACATTAAATAGAAAAACAACAAAATGTGTTTGTAAAACAGAAATATTTTCACAGAAATATTCAATAAATAAGACAAAACAAGTTCCAGTTTGAGTGCGTCTGCTGCTTACCTCAACCAGGCGAATCTCCTTGGCCAGATCTTTCACTAACATCTGAGTGTTGATGTTTTCTGGAATCTCCGCCTCATGCTCTGCTAAAGCCTGTGAATACAGTAATCATTACTATTTTGTTACAAAAAAAAAACATGGACATTTTTTTAGACTAATCACTGCCTAATATTAATATTTTAGTTCATTTTTACAAACCTCTTTACGGGTCCAACTGCGGAAGGCGTTGTTCAAGGCTTTTGCCCCTTGAACCAGATAAGTGGCTGGATGTCTGCGATTTTCTCGTAAACCTATGACAAATAAATACACAAATGAATGATGAACAGTATATTAGACGAATATATAGAGCATGGAACGACAACCTAAGTTGGCATCAACTTTGAACTACTAAAGAGGGTTGAAGTCTCTTACCTCTAAAGATGTCCAGAAGATGCTTTCCAACATACCAGCACACAGTCTCAAAGTTAGGAAACCTAAACAGGTCTGCTGTGCTCAACCTCTTCTCTATTTCATACGCTCTGGAAATAACAGGAAAAAACATACAAAATATGCTTTTAAAAAGATTTTATTTATTAATTTGATGATTAAATTTTTTTTATTAAGAGCAAAAATGATTTAAACTACTTGAAAAACTCACCGTAACTGCATGTCAATGTTAAGACTGTGCAAGAAATTCCCCCCAAAAGCCAAGCAGTCCACTGGAGTCAAGACAGCATGAATCCACCCTGAAAGATAAATTAATAAGAGAAGTATAAGCACTTGAGACATAACCCTCACAGCACAGAGTTTTTCAACATACTGTATAAAACACTGAAGAAAATAATTAGTGTACCTGTTGGTATGAACAGAGTGTTTCCTTGTTTGAGGGAGCATTTATAGCACATATCAACCTGGTCCCCAAAGAACATCTCGTTCTGGTTTGATGAAGAGCTCCACCGCTCAAACAGTGCCAAGTTGGCTGGTGTTGGGGAAATCAGGTAGAAGATCTTTTCACCCTGTAGAAATCAAACAAGAGGAACACAAACTAAGACAACAAAGTAAAAACACAGCCACACCCCATCCAAGTGCTTATCTTACAATGAAGTGAACACAAACTTGACAGAAAAAAAAACAACCAAAGCAGCATTCTGAAGTGAAGTCTTACCCTCAGAACATGATACCACACGGAGGTTCCCCCAAAGTCAATGTGAAAGTCGGTGTAGCTGTCCTTCACTCCCATGAGGCAGTACTTCTGAACATTGGGGCGCTCAAACACAGACTCCTCAGGCCAAAGATTCTCCACCCATGACAGTTTCCTCACAATCTTTGGGGTCTCCACCAGATTTGAGAGTCTATAACAGACCCAGTTTAGAAACCACAACTGATTTTTAAATATTGAAAAACTTTGGGATTAAACTGAACTTGAAAATGTCACAGTGGTAGACAGCAAACCATAAAGATAAACAGAAATGTGTTGGAATCACTTGGCCGACCTGGTCTCTGAGAACTCCAGGCTGATGACGTTGAGCACTTGGTCTCGGTTTGGGCTGTTGTAATATTCAATGAAGTCTCCCAATCTCATCTTCAAGTCACACTGCCTCGACACATCAATCACATCAATCTCTTTGTCTGCTCCTGCATGTGGAATAAAATAAACACGCAGCACACAGTTGTGGTCAGCTTGATTAGTAACACCTCTGAACTTCCCATTACCATTAACTAGTCAAATTCTCATTAACCCCACACAGGCAGCACCGTTACTGTCAAAATTAACTGCTGAATTATCAAATAATCAATTAAAATTAAAGTGTTGATCTTTGTTGGTCTGGTGAAGAAATACCACAGGTGTAACAAGTAGACCACAACTCTGCAATAACCATAACTGTCTTCTCATAACAGAATAATGTTTAGTTAGCAAGTCACTCCCAGTTCACTGGCATTCTATATCAGTGGTCATGTCACCTAAAACTGATTAATATGCCAAAATACATTGAGAAACTGTTATGGTTGACTGATTTTGTGTGTTTTTAATTTAATTCAACCATACCAATGTAGTGCTCTACATCATTGACACTGAAAGATGACGGCGGAAGTGTCATGCCCAGACCATCCCGTCTGAGCACCATGACAGGAACACTGAACGAATGCTCTTCCAGAAAATCCACTGTCAGCTGAGCTCCAGATGGTTTTAGCAGAACTTCGTCCGCACTGTCAGTGAAACAAAGAAACAGACCAATGCTTTAAATCCTGTATATTTTGTATAAAACTTTTTCATGCTGGACAAGGAAGTAGAATTACCTTGGGAAGGTGCGGCTCCGCAGCTCCCTGACAAATTGTGGACTGCCAGTCTTAACTGGTCGACTGGGATCCCTTCCTGCTGCACTTACATCTATCTGCTTGTTTGCTCCACGCCGTTTGCGCACTAAAGGAGGGAGAAACACACATCAATACAAAGTCTAAAAGCAAACAAAAAGATAATTATAAATGTAAACGTAAGAAAAGTCAACGTACTGACAGATGGCCCATGGGTAACCTGACAGTTTGGACAATGATACAAATCAATCTCAGCTGCCTTGTCCTCTTCAACTCCAACGCAGCTACACAAAAAAAGTTATGTTAAATAAATGTACAAAAAAAACTAATTGATTACTTTATTGCCTAGTGCATGAACCATACAACTCCAAGGAGGACAGTTGTTTTAATAATATTATTACTGTTTATCTAGACACAACCCACCTTCCATGGAACCAGTCTTGACAATTGTCACACTCGATCATGAAGCGCGTCACATCATACGGCAGGCGACACAAACAGTACACTGGTACTGACGCCATGCTGGCTGGTGGTGCAGTTGAACTTGAGGTTTGTTTTTTTTTTTAGGTGAAGGTATCGCAGCTTCTTTAGAATAGTTGTGTGATTAATTAACTAATGAGACCTAATTTATGGAATTTAGGTCATATTGTTGTGGTCCTGGGGTGAAAAGGGGCACGTTTTCTCCAATAGTTGACAGGAAATCTGTTGAAACAGAAAAATAAGACAATCCACTCACTTTAAGTTTAAGTTTTTTTTAAGTTTAAGTTTTGAGTTTAAAATAAATATTAGGCTACTCAATTAGTTACTTTCAAAGTGGAGTTTTAAAATTACAAAGCAACTGCATTATTTTAAATGTAGATTGTAGATAATGTAGATAATTCTAAATTCTAAACCTAAAAGCACCAACTGAAAATTGTAAAATGCAGCTGTTTCCTGAAGGTAACTCCCAAGGGATTAGCAATGTTCCATCTATCTACAAAATCTGGTGTTTCCACAGAATTAGTATATCTAAGTATATCTAATTTACTAGAAAAGCAAATAAAGTGAAACATAGTTTAGTAAAACAATTAATTTTTACAGTAAAGTAATCCACACAAGATGTGAGTTTGGGGGATATATATTTGTTATTAATGATTCATATTATGTATCTTCCATATGCTGCAAATAACTGCAAAATGAGACTCAAATGAAAAGACAACTTAATACAAAATGCTCTGATTTAATGATTAAATTAATGATTTATATTTCCCTTAAGTAGTAACCATTTGAAAATGAACGTTTTCTTATAACTGATGCTTTTTGATTGGTAAATGCATATTTAGTTTTGGGTTATTAAATTGTATTTATAACACTTAATGTGGATATACAGAAACGTCGCAAATAATAATTTTGAGACTTATGAGTAGCAGATGTCAATGATTTGAAAATCATCATATCGGTTAGAAAAACTGCAGTTAACTAAATCTCTCAGACCGATATACACGAATGACTTACCCCCCAAAATTACATTTGGCGGTGAAATTTAAAACATTTCACTGCAATAAAACATTCTGACTGTATTTTTAAAAAGTAAATTTAACTAACAGGATGTTAGTGTTCGCTACTGTTTGTAAACACGCCGTCCGTGTTAGCCAGGCTAATGCTACTGCTAGCTATTTAAAACACTAACAGCAGCATAAAATACGAAGTCTATATGAAACACATTTCAGCTCGTAAACTAAAAACGCCATTTGCATTTGACATGAGTCACATTTTTAACCGGAAAGAAGTGGGCCGTTTGTTCACAAAACAAGTTAGTTACTCACCGAAATCCGGCTGCGGCAAGGCCAAGCGCTCCAAAGCCGCTGTAATCCTCACGCAAGACCGGGGTTCGCTGCGGCCTTGTTATGCAACCGTAAATATAAGCAAAGAATTTAACTAAATCATGCTTTGCCAACTCTCCTGAGCACAAAGATAGAGACCCGGTCTCGACCTGCACACTGGACCACAAGAACAGAGCTCAAAGCAACCTAAACGAGCCAAAAATGTACAAAAAGCAGCGTGCTTAAGTCCATGAGCGCCATTTCAAAGGCTGCAGGGTCGCTGTCTGCGCTTCAAACACAATAAAGTTGCAGCAGCTGCAGCAGGAGCTTCACCCACACTCAGAGCAAAAGCGCTGCGTTTGGACTACATGTAGAAAAAAGTTGTAGAATCCATATGTTTTCATATAAAAGTTTTACACTTCGTTCTATATAAAATTTTGCACATCATAATTATTGTTTTATACGTTTTCCTTTATTCACAATGCGCTCTAACACGGTCGTCAAATTTCACTGAGCTGTTGAGTAGTCCTCGTTTTTCACATACACGTTCATTTCACATATTTTGTTTTTTTAAACACAATTTGTCAGAGGCCAAAATAAAACTAGTTTTATTTAAACAATTGTATATATGTAAGTATATAAGAGTAGCAAGGATCAAGTCAATCCGACTAAATGTCAAGTTAAAGAAACGTGTTTTTTGGCAAACAAAAAACAAACAAGTAGAATAGTTGTTGTAAGAAGTCATGGTAAGGACACGTTTTAGGTACATTGTGAAGAAATTAGCAACATCTAGTGGTGAAATGTCATATTGTAATTGTACATTTCTCATTTCTCAACAATTTCAACCATTTATTCATCGTTACACCAACTATGTTCCTATTCAGAAATCTTTTCTGGAAAAAGTCCTTTTCTTTCTTTTTGTTTTCAATATCTTCAATTTAACATGAATGCATCGGATCACTCCTCCAGTACTAGTACACTCACTTTTCAAATCAAATAAAGGCACAGAAATACAACGATGTAACTTGATGTTTGACATCATTTATTTAGATTAGTTACAAAACATAAATATAATCAACTGTTGAATTAGTCATTAGTCATTAATCACAATTTACAGAGGTTAAATTACCAGCAATGTGCCTTATTTTTTAAAATTTTTGCCCAATTTATTATTGGTTGTCAGTAAAACCATTGAGACGCCTTGCTTTTTGTTGTAATAAATTAAAAATGCATCAAATTTAACTTGGAAGCTTAAATTCTTGTGTGATGTTTCTGTGGTTTGAAAAAATAAAAATAAATAAGGACACTAAATGACAATAATTTAATTGAATATAATTGGAAATGACCTTGGCCTGTCAGTACTCAGAGGTATATCAAGGAAGGGGAGTCCCATGTAAACAGCTATGGAAACCCATGTTTTAATTTATTTTTTATTCATTAACCTCTGATTCATAATGATGAGAACACAGCTATATGTTTGTAGAACCCCTCTTCAGAATACAAAAATAATCTCTGTCTTTTAGATAACATTTTGGTAACACTTCGAAGAAAAAGCCAGCTTTAAATCATGGTTCACCATCATGAAGCTGAAGCTTGCGGTCAACAATGACAGCACAGTATCTCACCTCCACCAACAATGACCTACACTGCTGTGAGAGTGAGTTGTGTTAGGAAAACAAACCCAACAAAAACCAGTGTGATAATCTACCAGCATACATTAGTACTCATTATAGACTCATTATCCATTTTCACTTTCTTAGACTGACTTTAGCCAGTCTTTAACTAACAGTATGACCTCCTGACCTCTGCTGCACTCACACTCTATCATTAATAAAACAAAATGCTACTTCCACTACAGGCTACTTATCATGCCAACAATGATTAGGGCCTGACTATTGATTCAAAGTAAAATACATTACTGCAGAGTAATATATCCACTCCAGATATATTACACAGTTTATTTATGTAACCTCACATTTAATGAATGAAAAAAAAAATGAATAAAGAAAAATTTAACTAAAGTTATGCTGTGCAAAGTGCAAAAAAAGCACACATTTTGTAGATCAGTGGCAGAGAGATGTTTTCACACCAACAACCTTCTGGTTTGATCTAAACCAGTTTAAAAACATGGAGAGTTAACGCAGACAATAATTCCGACAGTTGTGGTGTAAACCGAGTTTACAGTCGGTGTATGGTCTGAACTCTTATTTCCTGGGGGGTGAACAGGGTATGGACAAAGTAGACAGTGATGTTTGTGTTCAGTTAAACTAGCAGGTGAAAATAACAACACTGTATATGCGATGACGCAATCCCACATCTTTTGTCCTTCACACAAAACTGAACATCCGTACAATCACAAAACATGCAGTTATTTAAAAAGGCAACAAAGGGATAACCTTTCTTGTCTCAGTTTACTGTTAAACCTTGGCAGTTTTCTTCGTTGTCGACCCCACGACTGCATGACACAGTGATACACAGTATACTTTGATATGTTTGGGCTTAATTAAAATTCACAAATGTCAATAAGAAAGTGGCTTATCCTGAATGCAGCTTGTACTTTTGATTATTTTCGGTAGGCAACAAACAGCACGTGAGACTCGTGAATACACAGCAGGCAGTTTTCACTCTGACAAGTCAAGTTAATCATCACATCATGCAAGTTTTGGGCTGAATCTATGCAGGTATTCTCAACACTGACGGAAAGGAAGTTAAAATTGCCTTCACATTAAACATTTCTCTGAATGGAAATTCTATGAATTATCCCTCTCTGGTGTAAACAGAATAAAAGTCATGCTCTATGGTGAACGACACTCACAATGTACAGTAAATAGTGATGTTGTTGCCCTGTTGTACAACATGCAGTCTATTTTGTTCGTGGTCCATTTGAACCTGTTGTGCTGTTGGCCTAAAGAGTTTAAACAACAGTGAAAGCTTGTTGTACAGATCTAGTTTTAGTCAATGGATTTCTTTAGAAAAATATTTTATGCCTTGGAGACAAATCGGTAAAATACATGCTGATCACTTTTTCTGACCACGGCTAATTGCACTTTTGATGAATTAGTCCTTACTGTAGGTTTTTGACAAATTAAACAGAAACAAACAGTCACCTTCTCATCTCTGCTCTGGGAACATTCAGGTCAGACTGAGTTGTTGGGAAAACAAAAACGTGAACATGAAACCATGTCAATGAAAAGATATGTACTTGGACAATCCACAAACATCTACCCCCACACACACATATACTCATCCATACTTGACTAAATACATCTCCAAACCCAAACATACATTGCCGTCTAGAGCCCAGTCTGTAGGTTCCATTTCACCCTCTGTAATATACTGTAGTCCCTGCCGTTCTTCACATTAACTCCAATTTCACTGAAAACAACACTAGACCACAGATTAACCGCAGTCAAAATTTACACAGACAAATCGTCAAACCTCACTGTCTTCTTAGACAATTTCAGCCTCAAACATCTCAATTTTATCGGTGTCCCAGCAGAAGAGTCGAGGTTCGGGATGTAAACTGAATTTTGGCACAGGAAGGTAGAGCAGCAGCGGAGCAATAGCTGTGACAGGTAGAAGGAGCGAGAGCAAACGGTTGGCCCCAAAGCAAAAGTCAACTTTCTAATGGTGCAGCAATGCCACTGAGGGGCAGCAGAGATGTGGCCGTGGGCTCTGGGGATGAGGCCATTGACGGAAGGCAGCGGTGGCTAGCTCTGAGGTGGAGAGTGTGGCAGCGGGGGCGGCTGCGCCGTTGGTAACGACTGAGGCTGAACTGGAGTTTGCATCCGTTGATGCAGAATCTGCTGTCGGTTTGGGGGCTGCTGACTGATCATCTGCTGAAGCGGGAGGGACTGGTGGAGGTGTACATTTTGCTGTAGCTGTTGCACCTGAGCCATGTGCATCTGTGGTGGAGGTCCTGGAGAGGGGAGGTTGGTCAGGTTCCCTCCACCTGTGTAATTAGAGGAGGCTGCCACAGGTAAGCTGGTTGGGGTGGGGGTGGTCTGTGGATTCAGCGATGTCACTGGAAACCAACCTGGGGGAGCTACCTGCAGAGAAATGGTATAACATTTCAACAATGTTTTGCCAACTCTTAATAATTAAGTGTCAAATATGATTCTTTGATTTGATTTTAGGAATTAATGAAAAGCCAAGTCTATTATCAAAGTAAATTCCATCTATAAAAGGTTTAGGTTTTTCCTTGAGTTTCCTGGAGACATTTTCTTCAGTTCTGTCTGACCGGTGATATAGAAATTGATTAGATAGATTAGATTAGATTACACAGATAGACAGATAGATGGATGGATAGATAAAAAAAAATCATCTGATGTTTCTTGTGAACTGTATTTTTTGTTTTTTATGTATCATGATGTATTAGTAACTGCATATTAGTCCTATGATGAGCTGAAACCCTGCACCTTGATCGATAATAGCTTGTAAACTAAACCCTTCAGGGACGTGGTAACACTGGAGCTGTAGTCGTGTGGCTCAAATCACCAAACAGCAGCAAAATGAAGCCAGAAATGCATTCACAGTCCAGGGGAGAAAGAAAAACAATATCAACCCCTACTTGTTGTAAAAAGGCTGCACCTCACATCTTTAGCCACATGGGTGTAGTGTTCTTCACTATATTTAAAAGCTGCAATTGATCATTTACAGGACTTGAAGCATTACAGGCTAATTAACGTTGAATGTTTGCACAAAATGTTGCCTTGAGTGTTGCTTTTAGTTTAGGGTCCTTGGTCTACAGGATGGTATGTAAATTGTATCCCACCTCTGTCGGCTGACTCCACCCTCCAGACCCCTGCACTTGCTGAATCTGCTTCAGCTGATTCAGTGACGGTTTAGGTTGGATGGGGCCCGTGGCTTCCTTCGTCCAATTATCAACAAGTTTATGCAGTTCATCTGTGAATGTGCTTTTTCGTAGAGGACTCTGATCTGTGGTGAAACCCAGGGGAGATGTGTCATGTGACTAAATCCAATCAATTTCTCCATGTCTATAATCTATCTATCGTAACTCACACCTCTTTTAGCTGGTAGTGATGGGTGGCTCTCAGCATTGCAGGGAAGGGCTAACCTGTTCTGATCACCGCCGGAAAAACTACATTTCTGCTGCATAACTAAATGTGAGACACACCAGTTATTTACACCAAGTACCTCATTGGATAAGAAATAAAAAACAGACTAACAAACCCTCACCAGAATGTGTCACTCCGTTGTTATCCATGTGGGAGTGAGGTCTGGGCCGGAGTTTGACTTTGGCTGGTCTTGACCTACGTGGAGAAATCACAGGTGCCATGGGAAGAGGAGGGGATCGAGAAAGGCAGGCGGGCAGACTCTGCCTTTGGTCTTTGAGGGAACGAAGTTGTCTGTACAGCTCCTGCAGCTCCATGTTCTGCTGAGCCTGAAGGGACACCACCTCTTTAATGTGCCTGGACAAGAGGAAAGATGGGAAATATAAGCACAAACAATATGAAGAATTGAAAAGTAAACCTTATGTGAAGTTCACAGTTCTCAATTCACTTCTCTCTGAGTTTATGTAGTTCACTTCTTAGGTCCTCGTCCTCCAGCTCACTCTCATCATCGTCAGTGCTACCCACGGGTGAGTGGTTGTGTCCATGACCTCGGGTCGATTGAGCCGACACTTGTGTTTTTTTATTTTCGTCTTTGTCCCCGTCTTTCGCCCGCGATCGTCTCCTCTCTCTCTCATAATGAGGCGACGCCGTGGTTTTGCTGGTTGGACCGTCTTCTTTCTTCATCTCAGTCTGGGTTACAGAGAAACGTCCCACCTTTCTGTGAGTGCAAACGTGGCCTGGTAGTAAATCCTTCGGGGGAGAAGACTGGAGCACCGGAGTCACCTGATGACAGAGGCAACGGGAAAAAGATGTCTTTACAAAAGAATCTTAGTGGCAAGAGGTTAGGTTGAAATGTATACTTTTTCTTTCTACCTGAAATCGTCCATTGCGCGACTGGGATGGATTTATGGTTGGCACCTCCTTCTCATCTCTGGACGTCTGAGAAGTGGAAAGTCCATCTAATAGGAATGGTATGAACAAGGAGAAAAGAGGAAACAGACTCAGAAACATAAAAATAGTGCAAAAAGAGCAGACAAATGACAAGATTGACACAGAACAGAAGGCAGTAGACCACAACCAGAACCAGACACATGTACATGGACAGACAAAGGACAAGGACACAAAAGTCTGGTACTAAAAACCCACAAATATCACACAACAACAAACTTCATTTAAGGAGGAATCAAGCCACAATGCCGTTGTCCAAGAAAATTTAGTCCAACATCAACTTTGTCATCCTACTTTTGGTAAACATAGTCAGACAGTTACAAGACATCTAGGGACAGATGCTGAGACCTTGGACTTTCTGCACGTCTCAATGGTACGTAACATCAACCAGTTCACTCTGTGTTTACCTAAATAACTGTAAGGCTACAGATAAACACAGACAGCAGGCTCATGTGTGAAACTGGTTCATGTTGCATAGTACTGCTAATGGTATTTTGAGCATTTTAAAAGGGTTTACAGCATTGTTTAGTAATTCCCTAATCTAATGTAATCTAGTATAATATCCAGGTCATTTTTGAAGCAGACCACTGGGTCTGTTAGACCACATTTCAGTTGTTTGTCTCCTTTTTTTCTGTACTTGGCAAACAGCATCATGACTAAATCACAGCTGGATTTCTCCTTCACACCACATGCATAAAAGTTGATAAAATTTCACACAAACTGTGAGTTAAGAGGAGTTATAAAAAAAACATGAATGTTAAATATTTAAGCGATTAAAATAAATATGTAAAAATGCATTACAGGTCTATGTAGTGGTGTAAAAATGAAAGTAAATTACTCTATTGTAAGCCGTATTCCTACATGCAGTATCCCACTTTATACTGTGCAACAAAGGTCAAAAGCAAATTTGGGATTGTTGCTCAAATCTACATTCTGGTGCTGTGTCTTTGATACTAAAGTGTAAACATGGATGACAGGTGCAGAAATAAAAAGCAGCATTTATACTGTAAACCTTGAAACAGGTGTTACTCACGGATAACGATCCACAATTAGTCACTCATGTGGAACACAAAACAGTTGCTCATGCATGTGCTGTGCACCCATAGCAAAAGGATCTACAGTAAGTGATGGCTACACACACATAGAGACAAAGTACATGCAGAATGAATAAAAAACTAAAACAGTGGGTATTAATGAAGCCTGAGGTTCTCAACTGGTGGAGCCATTCTCTTTAGGTCCTTCAGGTGAAACTCACTTTGTTTTATTGCATTTCATTTTACTTCTCAACACTCAGTTGTTTGAGTCAGACAGTATTATGTGTGTTGGCCATAACCATTTGAGAACCATTAAAATAATAAAAAAATTAATCAGGCACACACATAAAATATATGATCTCAAGTGTAAGCACTTTTCTGCAAATTGGATTCCGACCAGTGATAACAAAGTTCACCTTATCTTGGCTTCAGACACAACTACATCATGTAGGTGCAGACAAGACAAGCAAATTCATTTTGTATCTTTGTTATGACGTGAAGTGCGTGTTTTTTTTTCTATACTGAGCCAGCAGGTGGGAGTGTCGAGGTGAGGTGGGGTGAGGTAGCTGAATGAAGGAGAGGAAAGGAGGTGTCATGTGAAGTGACATGTCCAGGGCACAGTTGCAGCTGGTTGTTACTCCAGAGCTCATCTGCACTAGGATGGTCATCAGATATCTTTTCCTACACTGCGCCAATCTCCCACCCTCTAGTGGCCACTGTTCGCCACCCATGCAAAAAGAAAGATTGCCAAAGAAGTTATAATTAATAAAAAAAAAACAATTCAGACAGAGGAACAAAATTAAATTAAAAAAACTGACATTACATGGGGACTTAGTCACAAAACAATGTAACAAACTAAAAAAATAATGTGCATTAAGATTAATAGTTTTTATTTCTTAAGACTAAAGCAAGTTATTTAACTGTTAAAACTAGGACTGGATTAGATTTCTGTACATGCTCAACAAGCATTCTCTCTCTCTCTCTCTCTCACAAACACACACACACACACATTCTCTCTCTGTTGGAGCCTTGCTCTCTCTCCCATTCCCTATAAGGACGCTACCTTGCTGGACCCTGGGTTTCTTGAAAAGGCTGGTGGAGTGGCGCAGTTTGCACGCCCAGTTTTTGAATTTGCGAGTCCACGATTTCTTGCTAACGGGATTTCTGATACTAGGACATGTCAGGTTTAGGCCAAAATATCCACCTCCTGCATTGTTCTGCTGCTGCGGCTGCTGCTCTCCGTGTCCCAGGGGGATCTGGTGCTGACTGGGAGGCCACGGTGCGTCTCCAGTGATGCTGTTGTCAGAGTGTGGAAGGACAGCCTACAACATTTGAGACAGCATGGTTTTGAAACATAAAAAGATACACTTAGGAATTGGGGACATTTGTCATCCTAAAATGAAATGAACACAATATTATGGTGTTATCATGTCATGGAGTACCACATAACACTGATGTTTAGAGTCTAAGATGCAGCATTCACTCACAAAAACAGTTGGTTCTCCAGGTACAGGTGGGCACTGGGCCTCTGCAGGCTCATCACGGCTAGTGAAAAGGAGAGGGGCGGCTGGGATTGGTGACGATGTGGAGGTGGAGAGCAGTGAGGGACGCTGCTCCACTGGACGCAGCCCTGCAGAGTCTGGCACATCTGAGCAAGCGTCCTCATGTCCTACATCCCGCTCAGGTTCAGGGGAAGAGGAGGAGGAACGGGATGTGGTAGAAGAGGTAGAGGAGGTTGAGGATTGGGGTGAAGTATCTGAGGAGGAGTCAGGTGGGGGAAAAGACGTGTGGTCGAGTGGCTGCAGCTCAGACGACTCGTCTCCCCCTGCTGAGGTGGAGGCAGCTGACGTGGGGCCAGAAATGACTCCGCCGACCAGTGCTGCTCCACTGCTGTGCTCCTGGTACAACAGGTTCCTCAGCTTTTCATCCAGAGTCTTTATACGGTTGTCTACAAAGTCAATTTTTGGAGGACCTTCACTGTCAGACTCAGCCACAGAGGAAGGTTGAGCCGGCGATGGTGTCATTGTG
>NC_024316.1:2977978-2986977 GCF_000523025.1 Cynoglossus semilaevis | reverse complement strand
GGGGCGATGTGGTCAGGGTGAGGGAGAGGGCTGGGAAACTGGTCTCAGCACTGCCCAGATGAAGAGGAGGCAGAGAGGAGTCAGAGGAAGGGGGGAAAGGGGCGGAGTAGCTCCCTGTGTCCTCTGTGACACTCGCCTCCCCTGTGGACATCTCCGACTCTGACGTCTGTACAGACAGCTGCTTCTGCAGTCCGAACTGCTGCTGTTTCTGCGGCGTGTCCATGGCTTTCACAACCTCGTGTTGTTTTTGTGAGAGAATCTGCTGTTGTGCCAGCTCAGCGTGGATTTGAGGTTGTTGTGGGAACTGCTGTTGTGATGCCGGCGTGATGTTGAGTTGAAGAAACTGTTGACTTAATGACGGAGGCAGAGGTGCGCCCTGATCTGGATTAGGAGGCGCAGCACTCATGAACTGCTGCTGCATCCTTTGTTGTTGCTGTAGCTGCATGCTCTGTTGTTGTGTCACCACAGGAGCAGGTGGCGCCACCACATGCTGCGTTAACTGTACCTGTGGCTGTTGCTGCGACTGTGGGACACATTGCACCGTTTGCTGTTGAAGATGTGTCTGTTGGACCGCGTGCACTGGTTGCAGGTGGAGCTGCTGTAGTTGTTTCTGCATCAGTTGCTGCTGTTGTTCTCCATGCTGCAGGTGACTTTGTTGGACTTGCTGTGGTTGTTGTTGGGGGGTCTGCTGCTGCACTGGAGTCGCCTGCAGCTGTGGTTGTTGTTGTTGTGGTTGTGGTTGAGAATGTGGATGCTGCATGCCGCCTTGGCTCACTGGTGGGAAGTCCACTCCAGAAGCAGGAAGAAGAGAAGAGGAGGAGGAGGAGTGGTCCACTGCAGAGACATACGACTTGGGAATTACCTCAGTACTTTCTATAGTTTGACTCACTGTGGCGCCACTAGTGTTAGGAGGAGTAAAGGTATCATGGAGAACAGTGTTGACTGTGGGGGACACAAGATTAGCAGCACAAGTGGGAAGGTTAGCAACATCAGGCATAGCTAAGGATGAGGGAGCGCTGGAATTCTGCTCGGGAGAAGCAGCGGGGGAGACGGTCTGTTCAAGGCCTCCTAAAGCAGACAGAGGGACAGAGGCATCGAGAGTGGAGGCTGGTGCGGAGATGCTTTCAGGGCCAGTGGTGAGGGCAGTTGTTACTGGGGTGGCTGAGCTGGTAGAAGCTGCAGGGGCGGTAGAGAAAAGAGGAGGACAGGAGCAGGAAGCCAACCCAGTCAAGGAGTCCAGACTTAGGGAGCCTTCACATTCTGTAGCCCCAAAGAGTGACAAAAGGTTAGTTTTTGTTACGTCTGCCAACCAGTGATGGAAACGGCCTTGGTGGAACTTACCTTTCTTTAACATTGAAGACTCAGGAAGCCTCGTTTCAGACGTTGGCAGAGCTGTGGCTGCTCCCTGGTTGGACAGAGAGTCTCTGTGGCGAATGGTCTGGTTGATGAAAAATCTCCAGCGTCCCACTGGAGAGGAATGGGGAGCAGAGTCTGTGGAGAAAACACAAGACCATTTATTGTAGTAAAGCAGCTTCAAGTCACACATTTATACAAACATAGACCCCAAATGTACCTGCTGAGCTTGTAGGTGTGCTCACATTTAGCTGGTCAGTTGACCCGGACTATGAGAAAAACAAAAAAAAAACAAAAAAACATTTTCTTATTTTTTATTGTAGTATGAAAATAAAAATATACAACAGAGGAAGTAGAAGGGAATTAAACACATACTTGAATGTGCATTTGAAGAACCTCCTGGGATTTCTTCACTATTGTTCTAAGCTCTTCTATAAACTTCTCCTTCTCCACATCAAGGACAAAGTCTTCTTCCACCTACACACACAACGTAGTCATAAAGAATCTGGACGGAGAATTTTGAACGTAGTCAGAGCAGAGCAGTGTAGGACACGAGGAGTTTACCATGTAGTCTGCGATGTCCTCCACAGCATCTCCTTCGATGTCAAACTTAAATGTCACCATCTTGTTACTGTGTGTTTCTAGTTGGCATTCCACCATGTTGTCCCCACTGCTGGACACCTGCAGAAGACAGAAAACAGACAAACAGTGTGGACCTAATCTCCAGAGAACTGATGAAGACAAATGTGAGAAATGTAAATGATTACCTGGAGCATGCTGAGCTGGAATTGATGTGAAACTTTGTCATGTCTCTGGGAGGAAGATCTTCTTTGGCTTTTTAATTTTTCTAATTTGTCATTGGCCAAAGCTGGGAGGATTTCTTCACCACTGGCTGTAGCAGGCCTTTGGGTAGAAACAGGACATGATTTGTTAAATAAAAATAAAAAATAAATGAAAAACACTGAGTCTATATTGGTTTAAATTTCATCAAACATTTCATTATCTTTCAAAAAAGATAATGGTACAGATACAGCCTGCTTCATGTATTATGCTAAAGAATGAATTTATTGTATTGTTTATTAATTGTTTTGCCCAGCCCACAAGACTGTGTTTTAACCCCCCCGGTGGATCTGTAATTTGAAAATATTAAAGTAATAATTCAAAACGTACCCTGTAGAAGAATGAGGTTCTGCACTTGAAAGGTTGGGAACATCCTGGGGGAGAATCAAGAACAATTTGAAAAAGTGCACAAGTAAGGCTTGTATTAAGGCTGCAATTCATCAACTAATCTGGTGCAAATAAAGATGTTAATTTCAATCAAGAGGAAATCAAAAGAAAGTTCAATTAATTAGACCAACAAAGCACATCATTAGCATTTATAAGAGCTTAAACATTGCAATGTCTTCTATTCTTCCTGTACCTGAGCATTGCCCAGCAGGGAAAGGTCACAGTCTTGCAGCGAGGCTTGGGGTGGTTGGGGAGCATTAGAGTCAAGCATTTGTGGAGTAGCGACAGGCGGAGGAGAGGTGGGGATAAAGTCGGCCGGCCTCGGTTTGGTTACCTGAGCCGCTGGTGGAGATGTGGGCAGCTCTGGAGCGGGGGCAGCAGCAGGATGAATAGATGGGAGCGAGGAGGTATGAGAAGGGCTGAGGGGCGTTTGTTGTGCAGGAAAGACAGAGCAGGGCAGAACAGACTGTGTTTGTGTGAATGTTTGTGCTTGGACATGGCCCATGTTGGGGTACGTGTGAGGTGGTAGCATTTGGTTGTACTGATGATGTGGCGATTGAGCGATGGCCGCGGCCAGGTGACCATGCAGTGGAACTGGGCTGTTCTCTGCCAAAATATTGGAAAAGGTTTGTGCAGGTGGTTTGGTTAAGTGAAGATGCTGAGTCTCATCCAGAGGAATAAAAACCTGCTGCATCGGAGCTGGCGGCTGAAAGGGTGCTGCAGATGGCTGTGTCAGTATCTGAGCCTGGGCAGCAGAAGCAGCTGGCAGCTGATGTACTGGAGGAACGTTGTGCAGCTGTTGTTGGTATTGCTCGGTGGTTTGAGTCAGAGCAGCCTGTGAGAGGGGCTGAAGGAGAGACGGATCACTGGTACATCCCAGAGGATTTTGCTGAGTCCGAACAGCTTGGTTCGGAATATGCGCTTGTCCAGCTGGTTGCACATGATGAAGAGTGGCAGCGAAGTTTGCAGGGTCAACTGCAGAATCTAAACCATCTGTAGTTGTGGCAGCACCGACAGAGCGAGGTGAGAGGATTACCTGCTTATGCGTCAGTACTGCCTGCTGTAGCTGTTGTGCAACGTGATTTATATCCTGCTGTACCACTGGCACGGCTTGGTGGGTTAGTTGAGTGCCATAGTGAGGGGTCAAGGGGCCAGTGGCACCCTGAGCATGTACAAGGTCTTGGGTTTCCTGCCGGAGCTGCGGCTGCATGAGCCCTGTCATTTGAGCGTTTTGCTGAGAGGGAGGCTGGTGTTGGACCTGACAACAGGGGATAGAGGCCGAGGCAGCTGCAGGCTGGGCCGCAGGTTGGCTTTGTCTGCCCATCATGTCAACAAGTAGGCTCTGGTCATGTGGTTGATGCGGCTGGGTAGTTGTTTTTTGTAAGGATGAGGTCTGGATTGCTGCCAGGACAGCACCCTGGCTCTGGGTGGGCAGGACATGTCCTTGATAACAACTATGCAAATTCATTTGCTGGATCTGATTGGTTTTACTCTGTCCCTGGATCATGGCACAAGCCTCCGTCACTGTCTGAGCCACTTGGTCTGTGGACTGCAACCCAAAACGAACTCGGTCCAGAGGCTGGGCAGTCACTGGAGCCGGAGCCTGAGAGACAGATGCCCGCTGCTGAATTACCTCAGAGCCAACAGCAGCTCCAGGTGGAATGTGAGGCTCCATGACAGAGGTACGGTGCTGCGGCTGGGTAATGAATGCTTTCTGCTGCTGGATCAATAAAGCTTGCTGTTGTTGTTGTTCCATCACCTGCTGTGTGAGAGGAGTGTGAGGCGTAAATTGACCGAGGGACATTTGGGAGATGCACACTTGCTGTAAATCAGCTGCTAGATGCTGCATTTGATGTTCACTGTTACTTGGTGGAAAATGGCCAGTATCTTGTCTTTGACTCTGCTGGAGTTGAATAATGGCTGCCGCCTGCTGTTGCTGTAGTAAAGCTTGCTGCTGTTGCTCTTGTTGCTGCTTCATTTTGGCCTGTTGCTCCTGCTGCTGCTGCTGTAGCTGAGCCTGTTGTTGTAGCTGCTGCTGCTGTAAAACTGCATTCATTTGCAGCTGCTGTTGCATCAGCGCTTGTTGCTGCTGCTGCTGTAGTTCCAATTGTCGAAGTAACGCTTGTTGCTGCTGCAGTTGCTGTTCCTGGTGTGGTTGCTGCTGTAACTTCGTGTTCTGTTGCTGTTGTCCACATGGCTGCTGCCTCTCTGGTTCCTTCTGTGCTGCAGCCTGGACAATCTGCTGATATAGTTGACTCTGCTCCTTTAGCTGCGGCGGAGGCTGATGTTGATGCTGTAGAAGTGTTTGTTGTTGTTGTTGTTGTTGTAGAAGGTGAAGCTGCTGATCCAGGTGTTGCTGGGCGTACAGCTGATGTTCCTCGTACGGTAACGACTGTTGATGCTGCTGTAGTAACAGGGTTTGCTGTTGTTGAAGCTGTTGCGGTTGTACTGTGGTCTGATCCACTACTGGCAGCTGCCTGTAGTTCTGTTGTTGGTCTTCTGGCTGTGGTAATGATAGCTGATCCATACCTGTTTGCGTAGGCAACACCTGCTGGTGAAGAACAGGTGGAACAGGCTGCTGGACGAAGACCTGCTGCGGAGGCTCTTGTAGATTCTTCTGGAGCTGCTGATTTTCTGTTGGCGGCAGGTTGGCACCAACCTTCTGCTGTGTGAGCACGGTGGCCTGAGGCACTATCTGCTGCTGCAGTTGCTGAAGGGTGGAGGCGTTGAGGTCCAGCCCTGTCTGTTGTTGTTGTTGGACAATAGTCTGCTGAGGGATCATGACAGGCTGTGTTTGCTGGGGTACTGCAGGGGTAATGTCAGTAGACTGCATGGGTGTGGCAATGGGTTGGGTCTGTTGAACGGGGAGTGTGATGGTCCCCGCCGCTCCAGCAGGATCCACTGGCAAGGATGCAGTGTGAACATTAATGGGTGCTTGGGGGGACGCGGGGGGTAAGCATGACTGTGAGGAAGGCATGGACCCTTGGAGGGTGGCTGTTTGAAATGTATCTAATTGAAATGTTTGTTGCTGCTCAGTGACAGTGACAGAATGAAGGTTGGTGTTGGACAGGAGGGGAGAAGAGAATAGTAGAAAACAGGTAAGAATAAGCTTTAGCATTTAGCATTTATTATCAGCACATTTAAAACACAGTGCCTCAGAGCTGGAATCTTGGATCACCACAGGTCAAGTTAGGAAAAAAATAAAAAAATCCTTATTATCCTTTAAGCAAAAACATATAAATACTAACATATCTAATGATTCAGTTTAATTTCCCAGCCTTCATAAACACATAGTTCCCCTCAGTCTCAGATGATTGTCAGTATTATTAACAGCCACGTTAATATTTATTTAAAGCAAAGGAACCCCAGAAATGTTAAAGCTGTACCACCTCGACTTTACGTTTTATTGTTTAGGTTAAGGTTAAAATCATGACAACTTTATCTGGAAAATATGGTTGAGGTACACTTGGTGATACCTGTGAAACCATGGTACTGGGTGCCAGAAATGTCTGACCGACAGGCCCCCCTCCGCCCTGTCCTGTTGGTATGCCGGGTATACTGACACTTTGACCAGGAGGCACGTTTGGAACACTGCCACTCTCACCAGAAGGAAACATCTGAGGATGATTCACAACATTAAAAGTGTCAAACATTTATCACTCAATCAGTTTAGAATAATGTTATAAAGGGGGTGAGTACAGTTAACGTACAGGTGTCATGGATGGGAGAGCAGTTTGGGATTGACTGAATGACTCCCCTCCTTGTGTGTACACCAAGCTCTGTCCACTTGTACATGACTCACAGCTGGTCGAGCCAATGCTCTCACCTGCAAAGCAAATTTTAGTTAAATTATTGGAGTGTGTGTAAAAAAAAACTATGTCAGTCATACAGTACTACTTTTTTACAGGCACAACATCTGCTGTACCTGGCAGACTGAGGGTTGTCCCTCTGAGGATGTCCTGCTGTCTGACATACTGGTCTACTTCAGGCAGCTCCTCAGTCTCTCGTCCTCCAACTGCCTGTACACCGGCCCCCGGCCCCTGGGACGAGGGGCAGGAGGCCTGAGAAAACGTGTGTGACGTGAGAGTGGAGTCTCGCCTTTCTTCAAAGACCTGGTGCTGCTGAAGGAGCTGCAGATGCCGGCGCTCACGTGACTTTTTGATCAGACTGACACGGTCTCGGATAGACTTTCCCACCACCTTGGCATCACTTTCGTGGAAGAAACCTGACTTGACCTGTGGTTAGGGACAGAGATGTAGCTAATTAATGAGCGTAGAGTTAACGCTAACCCTACATTTATCCACTAAGTCTATTTCAGACGTGAACTGTCCTCGTGTCTCACCATCTCCAGGGCCACCTCCTCAGCACTATCATTCTCCAGGTCATAGCTAAACTCAATGGCCTCATTGTCCTTGTGCTTTCCTTTCAGCTTCTTCGGCTCTTCCACCCAAATCCTGAGAGCCAAACAGTCCTCAGTGCCCGTGTCCTCCTCCGCCAACTCCACTCGAACTCCGGTGTCTTCACCGAAGAAGGCATGGTTCAGAAGGTCTTTGATGGACAGCCTGTCATGGAACAATGAAATACCTGTTATAACTGATTTTAAACTCTATATTTTAAATATAACATATTTAAAATAGTTGTTTACCTCTGGCTCTTGTTCTGGCGAATGCAGCCTTCGATTATCTCTTTAATCTCGGGGTCATTTACTTTATCAAAACTGGCTGGTTTTTTACCCTGCAGAAAAGAAGTAATATAAAATAAAGCGTATTACTCTTGCCAATTTCCACATGTGGAAAAATAGTTTCCATAGTATTTTAAACAGAGAGAACTTCTCTTGACATCATTGACACTGATTTGTTGAATTTCGATCAATGTACTTAGAAAAAGCCACTCACACTTGTGACTTTGCGAATCACTGATATGTTGAATTTCGATCAAAGCCACTCACACTTGTGACTTTGCGATAGATCTGAGCTGCGTTTTGACACTCGGAGTAGGGATATTCTGATGTAGCCATCTCCAGCATGCACATGCCAAAGGCGTACACATCCACAGACTCGTCGTAGTGCTCTTCATACATCTCTGGAGCCATGAACTCTGGAGTTCCTGTTAAGAGCAGAAAATGGTTCTAGTTAAAAAAAATCTGTACTTTGGAGATCCTGTAAATGGAACTCAATCTTGCCGCTGAATGCTACAGTAATTATCTACTACATGCTATATGGCTCAGCTACATACAGCTTACCAAGTAACAGTATCCACAGACTGAAGCAGTAAAGGTCTTTAATAAGAATCTTCTCCTCTTGCTTCCTGAGTTAAACATTAAAGAACTAAATGGTACGCCTGGTGCACTCCTCAAGTTGGCTCACTGGTTCCTGTTTACATTAAGTGCTACCCACATGGAATTCAGAGTAACTTACACCGCTCTCTCAGGAGCGCCAGGCTCTCTGTTAAAACCTCAACTCTGCTGAATGCAGAAAAAAGGTATATTTATAGTCAGAGAGCTGCTGATATCGCTCCTTCTAAAACCGGCCTCAAGGGGGAGTTGATCGATTCTTTCTGGGCCCACCTATGACACTCTTGGCAAAGGAAGTCCTCATCAGTGTGGCCAGTCCCAGGTCGCCAATTTTGACTGATCCCGTGGGGCCCGTGATGAAGATGTTGTCACATTTGAGGTCCCGATGGACGATTGGAGGAGTCCTGGTGTGAAGGAAGTGAAGACCCTTCAGGATCTGTCTACACCAGCTCCTCAGAACCTTGGGTTTCATCACTTTGAAGCGTTTCAGGTAGCTGTGCAGGAAAAGAAAATATAAATGGAATAAGAAGAATTAAAATAATGATTAGTCCCTTTGTGGAGAGGCTTCAGTATAGTAACTTTAGATTAAATTATGTACATGCGAAAAAAAAATACTTAAAGCTATAAAAGACAGAGTACAAACTAGACAGGTGTCCGGTGTTGGAGAGGCTGTGCTCACGTTTTGAGTGTTCCTGACGTCATAAGTTCAGTGACCAGAACAATGCACTTCTTGCCCCGAAGCACGGACTCCCAGGAATCATAGAAGCGAACGATGTTAGGGTGCTGAAGCCCTTTAAGCATTTCCGCCTCCTCCTTGAAGCGCTGCTGCTCTGCCTTTGTGAGTTTGCGGTCCTGTGGGTGAGAGTAGGAAACCAGAATTAATGGGAAATCTTCCAAATTACAGAATAGCAATACACCTCTCCAAATGATGCTGTTCAGAGCCCCCCCAAAAAACCTCCTAAGGCTACCTGATGGTGCAAACCCCTGATGGTATCGGCTGCCACTAGATGGTACTAGCTGCATACAGTTACAGTGATACTAAGACAACACCCAAGCTTTAGCCTAATAAAACACATTTTACCGCATCTGCCAGACTTCCCACTGCACAGCAGACAGAACTGTCACA
>NC_024316.1:2949310-2977944 GCF_000523025.1 Cynoglossus semilaevis | reverse complement strand
TTTTCAAATCCTTCTCTCTTTAAATACTGCTGCACTGGTTATTTAAAGATAAGGGCTTTAAAGAGTTACATATGGTTGTTTCTCTGCACAGGAAAAAAAAGGACTCTTGTCTTTTATCTCTGATCTATTTGTTTCCTATACACAGAGTGCTCTACTTAATAATACATGTACTACTCAGGGAGTACTGTGAGTGGTTATATCTATTTAGATTAATTCACCACAAAGTCAATGAAACATTGTTTGTCAATGAGCATGTTATAGGATGGTGCGACGTGTAAGAAATAAACACAATGCAGACAATAAAAGGATCTCACGGCGGAGTAAAAACCAGACTCGGCTCCACTAAGTCAACGTGTATTTTTAGCCTTGTCACAAGCAACTGTTTTGTCTGCTGTTACCACCTCTGCTGACCCCGTTACCTGCCGTTGGTCGGTGGTCGTTGGTTAGTTTTAAATTGTGCTGATGAGTTCAATGACTGCTGGCCTAATATTAACCCTAAGTACTGAAGCTTTGAAGGACACAGATGAAGTTCTGGTTTGTATCCGGAACCTGGTCCGTTCTGATCAATGGGGAACATTCCACTATTGATGTGTAAGTCAAACTACAGCAGCGTGTCTGAGGGAGTCCGATGGCAGCTATTGTTGTGTCCTGAGTAAAAATAGAGGTCATCATAACACAGGCTTTCCACTGATCGATTTCATTGACGCCGAGCTTTTTGCCTTATGTGAAACTTCCTGATGTGATGTTGTTTACTGGGGAGGTAAATAAAATTGCAGCTGAACTGCTTCTGCATATGTTTTCTCTAGCATCTGCTGCACTGCATTCTGTTCCTCGGTGTCTTCTGCTCTTCACGTCTGTGATCTGTCCTCTGCCCTTTGTCTATACTGGCCACCGGGGTCTGTCCTTTTCTGGAAGCACTGGTAGATGCAATCTTTCTATCCCTCCCCTTCCGGGGGTGAATTACCATCAACAAAAAAGGCTTCTCCTCAGTGCTTTTAAGGGAAAAAGATTTTGCCCTGATAATCCAGCCCTCGTTCTCCTAATGAGAGGCTCCTGAACATCAGCCTATATCTCTCAGTGTGACGAGATGTTTCCATTTTTAGGCTTAAATGGAACCTGCACATCTACATAGCTTTCTAGAATGCCTTTATTCAAGAATTATATTGCCTCTGTTTAACTGCACAAAGGACCTAGATATTAGTCACATGGATAACCATCCAGACTGAGATCAGTCCAGGAACCACTGCTAATGTCCAATTATTGTTTCTTAGGTACAGAATTACTATTCTTGACAACAGTGCAGGTTGTTTAAATATATGGTTCCATCAATTCTGAGGAGCCCCCCTCCATTACTGGGTGAAATGTAGCCCCAAACCAATACAGAGCCTCTTGCATGCTTCCCATGTACATACATGTAAATGTACAATGGGCTGTTGCATGGAATGGAGGAAATTTAACTTTAAAGAAAACAAAAATCAACTTTGTTATTATTTATTAAAAAATAAGGAATATATACATCTGTTAATCCTAAGTATATCAGGCTCTTTTGGGTTTAGTCATGAAACACAAAGATGCTAAAAACGTCAGCAGATACCTGTAAATTTGTATCTTTTTGATAAGCTTTAGTGAGTCCTAAAAAAGGACATCATACAAACTAGACTGGCTTCTGATCTGCATTACTTTCCGCCACAGTGGCACAGAATGCTGCCTATGTGTCCCTGTCTCCTCATCAACTATTGTGCCTCTGTCTGAGTGTGGCATCGCACAGCCGTAGGTGCAGCAGAGGTCGTAAAGAGTTCACCCAGTGAGACCGCGTCTAGACAGATTCACCCAAACTTGCTCCCCGGTGCGTACCCACTCTATGACATGCACATACACACCATCGCTCACATCAGCACAGGCCCATCATCCACATGAAAAAAGCTATGTCATCAATAGCCAAAGCCCTGTTTTCATTGATGCAGAAACAAACCCGATGCATTATGATTACCGCGGCCAGGAGGCCTCTCTCTGAAATGTGAAGTGAATACTGGTTAGTGAAGTCAAAAGAGTGATAATCATACTCCTCATTTTTTTATGCCAAACGCTCACATTAACCAACTGAATCAACCACGGCAAAGATAACAACGACAACAAAAAAAGAGAAAGAGTTACTAAATAATCATATCAGTTACCACTTGGACAGGTCACAGGAGAAGAGACCACATACTGTACGTGAAAATGACATATTACGTTTGTTGCCTCTCAATCTTCGAATTCTGATCACCCGGCAATTTCAAGACCAGTGTTTGCTGATGTTTTATTTAAAACTCCTAACTCTGTAGTCCCTCACGTCACACACTGCTGTAACAGCTGGTCCTTAGTAAACTGGGTAAGACCTGTTTGTACCATGTGAGATTTTTTTGGATCTGGCATCTGTTTACAGAAGGTCATAGCTGCAGGTTGCCCAGCCTCATAAAACCGACAGGACACGGCTGACCAGACACATTTGGTGTGTTACGGCTGAGGCCACAAATGCCAAAGCATGCAAACCATAAAATATCTATTCTGGCCAACGTATGCACCAGTGTCACATAACATACACATTACACATGATCACATGGTTACCTGGAGTAGTGTGACTCAACCAGTATACTATCAATATGGTTGGTTGTCCCTCATCCTTGGATCTGACAGATGTGTGTATTTTTAAAGTCGTATGTGGAATATGTCGCTCTGATCTGTGAGCGTGTCAGTGCGCTTAGAATTCCAAGGTGGCGGGTGGCTAGGATTAGATTACTGTAAGCTACAACAGCTCAGACTAACAGGATAGAACACTTGAAAAGGCCTGACCTGCATGTTGG
Organism: Cynoglossus semilaevis; assembly: GCF_000523025.1. Lineage (NCBI taxonomy): Eukaryota > Metazoa > Chordata > Actinopteri > Pleuronectiformes > Cynoglossidae > Cynoglossus > Cynoglossus semilaevis. The sequence goes on along the minus strand of NC_024316.1, from coordinate 2,975,101 downwards.
ATTAGAACCCCAGGCCACTGGGCCAAGTTCACTAACCTCTATAGATCCTAATCTCGCCAATACAAAACTGCAGTCCTGTTTATCCACATGTGAGCAGGAGGTCACATGTTGTCGTGCTGTTGAATGTTTAATGATTTAAGTAAGGGGTCCATGTGACACAGAGGTATGGATTAAGCTTTTTTTTTTGTAAGGGAATTTACCAACTGGTCAGTAAACACAAATACAACAACTGAAACTGTCAAGACTGATAGTGTCTGTCTGTATGTCTCTATTCTGCTCCTACAGTTTAGATTTTTTAGATTTAAACAGTTTGGACTGTTTTAAAGACTTTGGGGCATTTATTTTGAAGCCTGATTTGAAGTCAGTTAGCGTAGAGCTAATGCCTGTTAGCAAGTGGACACTGACTGCTCTGTATGCTTTCTTTTGCTTTCTTTTGTTCTTGAAGTGTCCAGGAGAGGCGTCTTCTGTAGACACGCTTCTTGAAGTGTTATTAACAAGGCCAGGAGAGGCGTCTTCTGTAGACACGCTGTGGCCAAGTGTCAAGTGGAGAACTAGAACGTTGAACGTGCAACATGATGTCTGCTGTGAACCTAACAGGTCTTTATAAAGGTTTAAATGTTGTTTTTGTTCTTAAATCACATGATATTATAACAGCCTGATCTTAGGCTCTTTAATTTTACTGATCATATTCAATGGGTGGTTAAATTAATTACAGTCAACATAATGTGTGATTACAGCCTGTGCTGTTTAAAAGTGTGGTTTAATCTGTCTAATATTCAGCAGCATCCGAGCCTGTTAGATAATGGACATGGACGTTCATTAGGGACAGAGCCTGGGGGACACTTTCCAACCGTTGGAGCCCTTGTTGAACATGCGTCAATAACCAGTTTGGTTGGATCACTTTCAGTAAGGTCTAGTCAGTTCAGATGTAATCTGTTTAAATATTTGACTCCTGCTCTGTGTAAAAGCTGTAGAAAACAAGCACATTTAATTTGCATATTTTCCTTCCAAGCCTTATCAACAGAACATAGAGACAGACATTCACATAAATAGGCACCAAACTCATCTAGTTCCTCCACACGTCATTTCTCTCTTCCTACACTTTGAGACAAAAGCCTATAACAGTGAATAACGAAGGAGGTAATCACTATGGCAGCCTTCAGCGCTGCAGTTATCAGACCTGAAAATTGCTCTGGCATATTTGAATCTGTGAGTGTTGCTGGACTGGGTTGAGATGAGTCGGGCTGGTGTGACCAGGCTGAACCAGTCCAGTTTCTGCCGCCTGAGTGGTGCTGTCGGTGCAGGATTTTTGTACTAGGCTGACAGGCACCAACAGTCAATCTTGCAGAGACAGCAGATAGGGAGGACAGGTGAGCAGAGACCCAACACAAAAAGAGGGAGAAAAATTCAAAGGCATACAGAGGGAGCAGGAAGTGAAATCATGTTTTAAAAAAAAAAATATATATATATAATAAAATAAATAAATAAAATATACCAGGAACGATGTGATATGACAAGGAACAGTTTGATTTCATTGTCTTTAAGGAATATAATAATTTAAAAAACTCACACTTTAATGGCAGTGCAATTGTTTGTCTTTCATTTCAGTCACTATAAAACATATTTTATTGCGTCCTCCCCCTGCAGGATAAAGTGGTGATTGCATTAGCTTTGTCAGCAGTAACTATAAATCATAATAAATCTAAACAATCTAGTCTAATCTTTCTCTCATGTATCAGCCCAGAAGATCACCTGGCCAGTGTGAGAGTGTGTGGTGTGTGTGTGTAGTTATAGGATAACTCTGTGAGAGGGAGGTCATGCAAATTCTTCTATTTTTATTTTCTGTGTTTTATGATCTAAAATATGTACAACAGGTTTTTATGCCCTATAAACAAACAGTGGGTTGAGAACAGATGCTCTCCATGAGATTTACTTTGACCCAGTGCATTTGTGGAGACAATTGGATATCACTGATGCAATATGTGTAATAATCAGCTTAAATCCCACTTTCTTTCCAGATCAGATTCACTCACACAGCTGAGCCAAAGCAAACTCAGTGCAGTGTGTTGAAAGGGGCCATAAAAGAATGCCGTCCGGGTGTAAAACATAACGTTGAAGATGCAATAATAGACATTTGGAAGTTGACTATTTGAGCTGGACTGAACAGGAGCTCTGGGAGTATGAGATATCATCAACAGAGACCTGCTGCTGATGTCAAAGTCATTCAATCTGTAGCCAGAAAAGGTGTTGAGGTGAACATTCCCACTGCTTGTCAGTTCAATACACGAGGCCTGAATCCAAGGATCGGTACTGGCTCTTGGTTTGGAGCGGGTTCCAAACCAAACACATGACTGACTTTCCTCACACAAAGCCAGCAGTCAAATCAGAAGGCTTACTAAAACACTGCTCTCTATTGTGGAGCCAAGAGTCAGAGGGATGGATTTCTCCTCTCTCTTTACCAGGCCCAATCTCCCACCACTTGTTGAATGCAACAATATTCCCCATTACTTCAGAGCATAATGAATACATGAGAGCTGTGATGTAAAACATTTGTCATGCTTCATTACTTTCCTCCCACTGAAGCGTCAATGGATCACAAAGGGTTTGTTACTGAGACATATTGTTACATATATATACACGTCTCCTCTGTGTGTGACGTCCTTTACTTCACATCTACATGACTGCTTTCATTTTATACTCCATTAAATCACATAATGGGTGAGTGTAGGCGGGTGTTAGGTTATATGAGAACAATGACCTTTTTTTTAAATCTAAAGTGTAATATTTTTCATTTTTTAAATGTAATCATTTAATTGTTTCCTAATCTATCTATAGGATAAAGTAGCACAGAGATGTATTTTTTGTAATCTATCTATAGGGTAAAGTAGCACAGAGATGTATTTTTTGTACTATTTAAATGTAAACATTCCAAGCCAAAAAATGCCAGTGACAGTAACGGCCCCCAGCCAACTGGCTCTACCACAACAAAAGCACTGACAACAACTCTGACAGTTTTCTGCTGTTTTTATCAGTGGTACTAAAAGCAAAGCTTCCATTTCCACCTTTGTGCTGTCAGTCACCGACAAGAAAAGCAGTTCTTCTCACCTCTGTCTCCTCTGAACCGCCGGCTCACAGAAAAAACAAACAAGACCTAAAGCTAAAGTTCCCAGACTCATGGGATTCATTAGACAGAACAGAATGGCTTTAATGTTCTAGAAGCACCATCTGTGTGAACTGTATATTGATGACAAGGATAAGGTTGGTCTTACCTGCAGCTCGCACCAGGCCACCTCCACCCACGTCTCAGTGTCCAGGCCTTTGTACACAGTTTTGAACGCCCCTCTGCCCAGTTCGATATCAAACTTGAGAAATCTTCCTCCGGGGGAGGTGGCCACCGCCTTCATCTCCGCCTCCTCCTCCTGCTCGCGGTCCCGCTCCTTTACCCTCTGGATGGGTGCAGAGAACGGGGTGTCCCTGCCATGTTCTTGGGTGGTGCTGATAGACGATGGGTCGTGGCCAGGGGCGGCACAGGACGATGCCACCCCCTGTGGTGGAGCTCTGCTGGTGAAGACTGAGTCTGTGGAATGCAAGTCCAGGTGTGGAGCACTGTGGGGTCCGTCGGTCGGCACCTCCACATCGTCCTCCTCCTCACAAATCTCAACGCTTTTCCTAAAGAAGCGCTTCTCTCCTCTGAGTCTTTTCTGACCCGTGTCTAGAGGTAAGGAGGGCGAGGTGAATGAAATGGGTTCAACTGTTGTCTCCATTCCTTCTCGTTGGGTTGATCCTCCTTCCTGCTTCCTACATGGTGTTCTTTGCGTTTGTGGCTGAGAGGAGGAAAAATCTGAGGGAGTCCTTTTTGTCCTTTCCAACTGCTGGTTGTCATTGTCCTTCCAAGCTGCGTCCCCTTCCTTATGTCCATCAGGTTTCTCTGAGGAGTCATCTGTGCCTGTGGGCTCTCCTGGGTCAGTAGCCATTGGAAAAGGCCTCGGCCAACCCTTCTTGCCCTTCTCCTCCTCTTCCTCCTCCTCCAAACCTTTGCTCCTCTGTCAGTCCCCGTCTCTCTCTTTCTGTGGTCACCAAGTTACTCCTCTAAGTCTGACAGGCTGTACTTCAAGTGCAGCAATCGACCGCAGCCTTTCCTTGATCAAACTGGTGACACAGATCTTTTGCCTTTGTTTTTTTTCCTTTTTTGTTCCTTTATTTAAACAGCAGGTGAAACAAAAACAGTAGGTGGAAGCTTCCTCCTTCTTCTACATCCTTTTCTACATTTTCTTCAGTTCCTCCATGTATTTAAAAAAGCACTAATCAAAGAAACCCCTCACGTCTCCTAGTTCTTCCAATAACAGCCTTTAATAAGGAGGGGCATCAGGCCGTTGCAGTCAAATGGTCTTCTCTGTAAACGCTGTAAGACACAAAACAAAACAAATTTCAACATTGCTTCGACTGCCATAGGTAAAAGAGGACAGTGACATCATGCTGTTTGTTGTAGAAGCTCAGAATTCTCTCCAACTTGATTTCTGTCTGAACACTGTTTGACATTTACATATAGGTCAGTGACTGCAGACACTGCAGCGTGAACACTGGCTGTATAACTGACCTAACACTTGAACTGTTCACAGTTGAGTAACCATTCCTGATCTGATATGTTTGGGCGATTATCATTTCTGCTAAATGTTTCCGTTCGGTTTCAGTATCATCTTCTCATTTAACATGTTTGTTTTCCTCGTAGTAATTTGTTATTTTTGCCTACAAATGTCTGGCTAATGCACTGTGTTTTTCATGTAGTAATTTGTTATTTGCCTACAAATGTCTGGCTAATGCACTGGTGATGAGATCTGGCAGGATCTCTGTTGAGCAAACATTAGAGAAAAACTAATGCATGGAGATTGTCCATGGCTAATTGTATGTTTAAAGAAAATAAGACACTAAACAGCCCTTTATTAAACTAAAAATAAATAAATAAATAAAAAACATTGATCGCCTGTGACTGTTTTTATTCCCCATGAAAAAGAGTGTTTATTTAATTTAAACCAGATGGAAAGTCCTAACCTTTTTAACATGGCAGAATCTGGTATTCAAACCAAATGGTCTTTGGAGACCATCAGACACGGCCTGGTCAATGCTAACACACGCCTTCAGCCATCATCAAGTGCACCTTCATCAGCGTCTCGTGGTTTAAATTGTCTTCAACGTCTCCATTAGTCAACAGAAAGCTGCAGTAAGTGTGCAATCCCCGACATTAAAAATGGATGAGGAACTATGGGACAGTTGAGTTTGAATAATTCATGCACAGAGGGACCATCAAGCTGTGCTGGAGTGACTATCACACATCTGCCACAAAAAGGCCCGCAAATACGTGCAGCGTGATTACAACAGTCATCAGCACAGGTATCAAGGGCCTGTGTTAGTCGGTGCTGTTGCCCAGTCAACTGTTCGGCAGGGCGATAAGAGACTATCATCTGCCAGCAGCAGGTGAAACAGAAGACAGCAGGTCTCCTCTGACCTGGCAGCACCATTACTCATTCACTTTTTAGCTCTGTGTGTAAGTGTGTGTGTGTGTGTGTGTGTTTGTATACACTAAAAGGAATTTATTTGATGTCTTCACTTTAAGCTTCACTCTATCACAACTAATCTGCAATTTCCACTACAGTCAGCGAAATACTCAGCAGTTATTTATAAAGGATTTCAACCAGCGAAGGAAGAGACTACATTTTCAAAAGAAAAAATAATTTAAAATTAAAAACTTTTCAGGGTTGCGGGGTAACTGCCTAATCCCAGCAGTGGACACTGAAGGGTACACCCTGGGTGATCACTGGGAAGGATACGGACACAAGAATGAACCTAACTCTAGAAGCTACATATCAACACAGAGAACATGAACAACTCATACAGTAAGAATGGGAACCAAACCAGCAATCTTCTAGCTAGGCTACATATTTATATATATGCTAACTATATTGTACATATGAGCCAAAAAACAGCAACAAAAGAAGTAGGCTAATTATAGCTAATAAGCCATAGAATACTAGATTTTATCCAGGAATTAGCTTAGCCAGCCTCGTTAACAGAAAGTTAGCAAAAACAAAGATAATTAATGTCTAAAAGGTTAGTTAGTGAGATAAGTCTAATAATAGCCAGAAGATAGCGTGATACACTTACAACATATCAGACAGGGGCAAAGCTCTTGTTCAAATGTGTACCTTTAATTTGTAGTTAATCGTCTATAATTGCTAAAAGGCCTAAATTGCCTTTCCAAGGAAGTAAAAGTTCATATAGAAAAACAAAAAAACATCAGCACACCCACGAGAAAGATGCACTTGTTGATGTGGTCATCCGTGAAGCTGTGGCAGAAAACTGTTACTGAGATCTGGTTTTCACAACTCCTCTGTACTGTGTGGACGACGAGGAAATTAGCAACTTCCTAAACGACTGGTAATGGCAGCTGATATTTTCTCTAAGAGTTTAGAGTCACCATTGCTAGGTCATGAACTGGAATCACCTTGCATATTACTTTACCACACATATTACTTTACTAGTTACCACGTGGTGAGGAGTATTAAAGGCCTCTGCCATTGGGCAACACTGTCTAGGGTTACGGCACTTCTCGCTGTGAAGATATCCACTTATACAGTCGCTCTTGGCCCCATGCTCTGTGCACCTCCATGCCAAACAGACTCAACCCTGGTCTGGACGCTTACTTCACTTTTAATGAGCAAACCTGACCATAAATGACCGCCCAGCGGGGACTGGACTGCTGTCTCACGGCAGCTTTTCTCTCCTTTGTCACCTCACTGTCATTTGAACTCACGTCAGGCCTCAAAGCAACAAAATCTGACGTGCGATGCCAATAACTGTCAATCAAAGCAAAAACACAATGGTTCGAAGAAGACCGACTGCTCAGAGGCTTCTTAAAAAAAACAAAAAAAAGTTTCTAGCTCAGCAGCATTCCCAAGACACTGCCGTAGTCTAGACACTTCCTGTTCTTAAGGACCAGGTTTCCCACGACACACACCTGGACACAGAATGTAATAAAACTTTGTGCTTGTTTTATTCACAGCTATATATAAAATAGATTCATACTCTTATATAGGCGTGACAAAAACAATTAACGGGTGGTTCCTCTAAAGTCTGCTTCAGGCTAGTTAGCACAAGCATGGATGTCAAGGTCTGTTCACATCAACAGACATCAGTACTGTGACATAAGGAAATATTTCTGATTTAAAAAAGGTCAAGGCTTATGGTGCATTTGGGAACTTAATCTCCCCAAAGGTCAGCAGAGGCAGGACAGGATACATGTGTGTACATGAGAGCGAGGCGAGTGGAACGATAGCAGAGGTAGTAAAGGTGGATGAGTTTAAATACCTAGGATCAACCACCCAGAGTAATGGACAGTATACAAAAGAGGTGAAGGAAAGGGCGGAGGCTGGTGGGAACAGATGGAGACGAGTGTCAGGGATGATTTGTGACAAAAGAATAGCAGCAGAGTTTGAAATAAAGATGAAACCAGGATGGACGGGATTAGAAATGAAAAGATCAGCGGGACAGAGAAGGTGGAGCAGTTTGGAGATAAGGTCTGGGAGGTGTGGTGGACGTGGTGTTGTGGTGAGATAGTGAATATGATGGGTGGATGTTGGAAATGGAGTTGGTGTAAAAGAAAAGGAGGCTGAGAGGGAGGTAGATGAAAAAAAAGAAAAAAAAGATTGTCTCCTAAGGTGGTCCACACGGAACTGTGTTCTCACCAGGTGGTTTCACTGAACTACACGGATGGACATCTTTTGTCAAATTAATTGTGAAAACTAAACACTGATTAATGATGACGAGGACAATAACTGAACACTGACGTTTGGAAAGAAACTCTTCACACATTCTTCGATGTGGAGTTGTATTTTCCATGATTTTCTCGTCTTCAATTCCATCATTTTAATCAGTCACAAATGTTTTTGTCAAAAAAGTGTTGTCATATTTAGAACGCCTTATTTGATCTGGATTACCCAGGATTAGGTGTGACTAATTCGTGGCTAACCTGTGATTAATCTGACTAAAATGGTAATCATTTGACAGGCCTAATTTTTCCCCACACTTAACAGTCAAACAGTAATATGGCTGTACATTAGAGGATGGATTTACTGTGGAGAACACGGGGACAAAAAGGTAAAGTCCTAACAGGATGTGAAAACGATAACAACGGGGAAGTTGCCCTTTAAACTGGGCCTTATTCACCAGTTTCCCCAGGGCAAGGAGTTCCCAGGAAAACCACCGACCGGACAGAGTTATCACAACACACCAAACATGTTCAACCTCATCACTGTCTCCCACACCCACCCAGTCTCCCTTTAAACACACACACACACACACACACACAGATGGTGTGATACCAAACACACAAGCCAAACGCACCAAGTCGTGTGAACAACGGCGCTGAATCAGAGTTGACGAAACCCACATCGTTGGTGAAACCTCAACATCTCACTTTGGCAGACAAGTGGCTCATGTGCTGTCGACATGTCTGAACCATGGTGGTGTGGTTCTTCAGAAGAAGCATGACTGCAGTTCATTAGAAGTGAACATATGCAACATTCCGGTCCTCAGGCCTTTGTGAGGCTGCTCCACCTGCACCGCTGAAATGTGCAGCAAAAATCAGTGTGACACCTCTGCCTCTCCACAGCTGAGGGTGTGTTTTTTTCTATTCTATTCTCAACATCATCTGGTTTTTTTTTCTAGTTTGTCATGAATCTGAGTCGAAAACAACACAGAAGCCAAAAAAAAGCTGTTGCACTCTTCATACCTTCCAACGCGAGGATGCAAACATCAATCCACAGGAAGCAAACACCAGTGGGAAAATTTGGTCTGGCAGACAGAGGAGTCTGCTGTGAGTGGACGTGCAGATTAAACAAGTGAATAAAAAGTGGTGAGGGGCACAGGAGGGGATGGCAGCGGCAGGATGGTTTAAAAACAGAGAAAGAAAGACAGGGAGGGGGAGGAGAGCCGGAGTGGAGGGGTGGAAAAAATGTGTGAGTGTAAAAGAGAATGACAGAGAGAGAGAGAGAGAGAGGGATGAAGAGGAGGGGTGGCACGGACAAAAGGAGGACTGGGTGGGATTTCGTCTGATAAAATATGTGCCAGTGTTTGTGCAATGAAAGCAGTGACTATAGCTAAATTTCGAGCCGAACAAAAGAAGCTACAGTTGTGAGAGGAGAGAAGAGGAGAAGAGAGGGGAGGAGGTGCAGAGGAGGAGAGGATGACATGGAGGAGATGAGGAGGAATGCTTTTAGTGCTCGTACAGGGCTAAAAACAAAGTCATTAGATGAGCACGGCAACAGTTCTGTTGCTATGTTCACAGTGATAATAAAATAAGGGGCGTGTATCAAAATATTGTCTTAAAAATAATCTCATATTTGAAAAATACAGCTAAACGTTTAACATTTAACGTTTAACAAAACAGGGAATGTTTTCTAATGATCTTATATAATAAATGTTTTGAAAAACATACATTGTGCATGTTTTTGTATATTTAAAAAAATGGCTGCATAAAAAATTGGACAGAACTGAACTATCTAACTGCAAAAGAGCGACACCAGAAAAAAGCAGACAGGAAGTGTTGGATGGTTCCTCAGACACAAACAAGACAACTTCTGGTTTCACCATGTGTGGGACGTTTTCAGGGTCTGTCCCTGCATCACTTCAAACATTTACGACTAAGTCATTTACGACTAAGTCAGACAGAGAGCTGGCAGCAGGTCGTCTGAACACTCAGCTCCTTCTTGGTTGGCATCAGCAGCGGCTACACATGAGAGGAGCTTCCCTGTGTTGTGTTCAGGGAAGCTCCTCTCCTCCAAATCTTTTTGACTTACCCTTCTGATGTCAGAAGGGTAAGTCAAACAGTTCAAGCGCCTCTTACAGTCCAAACACTTTATTGTTTTGTTGGGAATGTCTTTGGCGCCAGGTCACACCTGCTGCTCTGCCTCACGTAAAGACCGAAAACAAGTTTGTTTAAAAGTCACAAGCAGCTAGATCAAAACTCCCTGCAAAGATTTGTTAATAAGTCTATACGTTTGTTTAGAAATGTGATTTTTGCTTTGATTTGTTGTTTTTTTTTTTTAAGGATTAAATCAACTGTAACAAACCTCAGACCAAAGATAAAAAGATAAAACCTGTTAAAGTGAACACTTGAGACAATTGTTGTATTTACTCAATTTAAATTAAAACATTTGTGTCAGACGTTTTGACTTGCGGGTCATATTTAAGCGACGTCACTGCCGTCACCAGTCTGGCAAATTTTCCTCTGACCTTCCACGTCAATCATGAGCGCTAAGGACTTCTCACATACACTCCGTCCTGTTCACCTGTTCTAATGTGTTCTCTCAGGTACAACCTTGACGTGAGCTCCTGTACTTTCTGATCATTTGCACTTCATCTCTTTTCCAGGTCTAATTTTGACTACGATGGTTACAGAGCAGAAGTGAGAAGTGAGGTCCGCACCTTTCTGTATCAACGTTCTCCCCGCAGATGATTAATGCAACACTCTAAACCTTTCAGTCCTTTTCCAAGTCAAATCCACTGAGATTTGCAGAGGAGATGGAGGCTGATTGATGGGGAGGAGTCGGGGAAGCAGTACCATGAGTTCTGAGAACTGCTGGCCCAAATTCAAATGGGCCTGCTGTCAAAAAGCAACTAATCTGAAGATCACAGGACTCACTGAGTACATCCCTGCAGCTCAGCTGCTGAGAACGCTGACAGGAACAGAACGATAGCAGTGGAAACAAACACACGATCCTCTATAATCAATCTCTGGTGCACGGACTGCACCTGAACCTCTCAGGTTTACAAAGAAGTTGTATAGTAATATTTGATGACCATACGCCATGGCTAGTAAATATGGCTAAACTCAATTGCCCATAGTTTAAGGCAGCGATAATCTACTGGCGGTTCACGGGCCAAATTCGGCCATGACTGGATTCCAAACTGTGAGGATCAAAGACAAAATATCTATGGTCGCCACTATTACAGACTAAAACTACCTTCAGTTTTGTAATAAAATACAAAATATATAAAAACAGTAAACATAAAATATTAATGTTAGACAAAAATTCTGGCTCTTCCAAAAAAATTGTTGTTGACCCCAGGTTTAAGACTTGACGTCATGACATTTTGTATATGACATAAACAAACAGATATGTAAACATATTTTCCTTGAAGAAAGAGGATTCATTTGAAAATCTAACCAGACTGCAGCCAAAGCTGCATTTTCAAGAAATTGTCCATTTTTTTATATGCAATCTATTGGTTTTGCATAAATAGATTAGAGAGGATAAAACTTAAAACTGCAACGTCAACTAAACAAACCCAAGTCCTGGTTAAACAACACGTGTCATTTCCCTATGAGTCTTTGCAGCTTCTTTTTTTTTTCTTTATTTATTTTAAAAATGTCAAAGACCAGCAGTGAAATGAAACACACAAAGGTTTCTCTCTTACCATTAGGGAAACTCAAGGCAGGAAACACAACAAGGACTTTTGTCCAATCCAGGTCAAGCATGGGAGAGCAGACTGTAGGTAGTACACACACAGTACTGTGCTGTATGCTGAGAGAGAGACAGAAGGAGGGAGAGAGAGAGAGAGAGAGAGGTGGGGGATGTTGTCTATGTTTCCATCCAGCTGAACCATCCTCTACCACAGAAGTCAACTCCTCCAGGTGAGAGACGCCTCAGTGAAATGTACCTAGTTCGTGTCACGACAGATCCTGATGCGTTCAGGTGTTGACTAATATTGTTGTTTCAAATTGTCACCCACGGCTGCTCTCAACCACACTGACAGACTGTGGATTCAAACACAGTTCCACATTAGCACCGTTGTGTCCTCAAAGTGACTTTAAGTAAATTCAGTTCAACCCAAGCCCAGAGAACACACACACACACACTGAAGGCAGAATGTTGTTCAGATGTCGCTGCCAAACCACAACCCTCTGTCTTTGTCTGTCTTTGTCTAACTTCTCCTCCTCCTCCTCCTCCTTCTCTTCACCTCGTTTTGATCAAATGTTTGATTAGACATTGTTCTGCTCTGTAGTTGTGATAAGAGGAAGTAAAATAAATACAGATCAGCTATTCAGCAACTCTTGAGCTAAACGTTACTTCCTACAGTCTGTTACCTCACTGAAAACACACACAAAAAAGAGCTCAGAATGGAATCAATTAATAATCTGGATGGTTTAAACTTAATTACATTTGCAGCTTTGAAAAGAACTGTTGAACACCAAAAGAACTTAACAAGAATTACTGTCTTACAGACAGAGATCATGGTTGATCCTCAGGTTTTTTCTGCAGTATTGAATCCAGAATCCACACCATCCCTGACTTATGTCAGACTTTATCTGTCTTTATACCTTCACAGTACAGGTACATGCCTGGAGTTGCTCAGGGCTGGGGTTTACATCCAGGGAGCCACAACAATCAAACCCCAAACCCTTACAGTAAAACCCCACCTGCTCCACCTATTGAGCTCCATCTGCACAGCTCTCTGGGTGAGCAGGCAGCATGGCATGCACAGCCATTGGCTCAGTTGTGGCTCAGCTGACTTTTATCAACGCCATGCCGGTGGCACGGTACAATCAGTGCATGTACAGTACACAGGGCAGGACCACCGTGACTGACAGGCTCTGCTGCTCTTAATAGACTCAGAACATGGACAGACACAGAGTGGCCGTTCAATGATGCTGCTGTTGTCTGAGAGAGAGAGAGAGGGGGAGAGAGAGAGAGAGAGAGAGGGAGAGAGAGAGAGAGAGAGAGGGAGAGAGAGAGAGAGAGAGAGGGAGAGAGAGAGAGAGAGAGGGAGAGAGAGAGAGAGAGAGAGGGAGAGAGAGAGAGAGAGAGGGAGAGAGAGAGAGAGAGACTGACTGCCACTGTGTCACACTCCAATGTTTACTTACACTAATAAGCTGCTGTAGGAGACTATTATTATCCAATAAACCACCCTGCAGTGACCACCGACCGGTCTGTATTAATAATAATATCAATAAATAAAAAACGACAACAAATATTAATACCAATAATAATAAGAATGATACTTATTATTGTTGTCATTATTATAAGGGGGTCATAGTCAGTGAGAGGGCAACACTGTTTATCATTTCATTACCAATAACCATAAACATCACTCACCTCAGTGGACCATGGTCGTACCCAGTAAAGCAGACAGCAGATAAAGTCGGTCTCCAGCGAACATCCTTTTCTCCTTCGTTTTTCCCTGCATCTATTTACAAACCCTAAAGACGTGATATTTACACTGGGCTTTGTGTCTACAAAATCGTATCACACCCTCTACCAAAAACGAATTTATATATACACTATATATAAACCTATAAAAACAATGGCGACTTCGTTCCTTTCTTTTAATTTCCCCTTCACATTTTCAAGTGCTTTCCGCGGTTACAAAAATCGCCGGTGGAGCCGTCGAGCCTCGGTCTGCGTGACAGAGAAAAACCGCGGAGCTTGTTCCCGAACGTGTTCCAGTCCCTGCCGATGCTCCAGCCGCCGCGGGGTTCACCGGTTTCCCTGCTCAACGCTTCGCTGCGTCGCCGTTAAGCGGCCGCTGAAGCCGAACACTGTCCGTAACTTCTGTACATAATTTACAGCGCAGCAACGCGGTGGCCTTTAGCGGCTTCTCGTGTGTACTGAGCCTCTCTGCGCCTGCTGCTGACACTGTGTTCACTTGCTACAAGGCTCATCACCATCATCATCTTTCTAGCCAAAGCCGGCACTTCACCTCTTCCTCCACAAGAGGGCAGCGCCGCTAAGTGTGGACTATATTCACAGGCTACTTGTTCTGTGATGAGGCGTTCACCGTTCACGCAAGCGTCCTATATAATCAATAGCAGAAATTCTTAAGAATATATTGTCCTCAATATTTTTAAAAAAATTCTGTTTTAACTTATTTTAACTTTGTACATAGGTTTGTACACTGTAAAGGATGAGTTCGTTTACTCAAACTGAACTTACTTAAAATTCTTCAACCTTGTTTATGTTTCTATTTCTGTTTGTAGGAAACTTTCAAATAAAAGCAGATAATTCATAGTTCCATAAAAACAACCACTATACCCATACACAATGACCTTGGTCTATCAGTAATATATTAACAAAAAAACAAAAAACAAAAACAAAAACATTAAAACCGGAGCACAAGAAAATAGTTGTAAATTTCCCCCCAATTTACTTAAAAATAATAACACATGAATCTATATATTTATAAAAACAAGGCTATTTTAATTAATAACCATATTATATAAAACTAATTTATTTATGGTCTCAATTACTAGTTTTAAAATTATTACATTTAATAAAAAATATGTGATAATGTACAACACTATATGATGAGAATACAAGGTGTGTGACCGGAAGCACGATTGAACCGTGGTGAAAATGCAGCTGAGAGGATGTGCGCCATTGTTGTCGCCTTAAAACTAACTCCTACTGATAAGTGAAATGACCTGTTTTGTCTTCTCCCACTAAATGAGATCTAAATTTAAGATATCTATATGTTATATTGAACAGGAAGTAACATTACGTTATCAAGAGCTGCTATTGTAGAATATTTTCTTTACAAACCGTTTGGCTACGTTAATTTGCCATCGTTTGATAACGTGGAGATGAAACCTCCAACGTTCCCGAGTAACATTTGAACGCCTCATATCACAATTCAGTAGGATGCAGTAATTGTGTTTTGTGCAATTGTTTGATTTCACCAATGATGCAATGAAATGGTTTATTTTGGAACATATCTCAATATTAGCATGAACTCCTCCCTCACACGGATGTATTCGCTAAAATTCGTTTATCCACTGCAGGATTCACGCTTGGTGGGAAAAAAAAGAAAAACAACCTTAAGCCGAATAAACCTAATAACCCCAGTAATCGTTGGCGCCCTCTAGTGAACTTTCGAAGCTTGACAGTTAATTATAGATTTGAAGACTAATAGAAATTGAAAAACAAAAACAAACAAAATAACCAAATATTTTTTCTTTATTTATTAACGTTGTCACTGTACACTCACAAACTTAGTCTTGATAGAAAATCTGTAACACACATCTTACCTTTAACAAAACATAAATAAACTTTTAATTGTATATGTCACAAACTTTCTACGTGTTTGGCTTGATGAATGCCAGGAATTATACATTCAATTTTGAGCAAAAATAAAAAAAGAACCCAAAAATATAAATAACCACTATTTTTAGACCATTCTTTTAAACAAACCCTTCACTTGATAAATGCCTTTGGCAGTGTTTTGGCAAATCTACACAATTGTCAGGCTGTGACTTGATGATAAAAATAATTTGATTAAGGCCAAACTATCAGAAGACACAGTAAACATCTGGCAATCACCAAGTTCTAAAAGTCAAGTCCTAAGACAATAACAACAGTGCACATTAACATCACAGCATATTTTATGTTAACAGAATAAAATATGAATTAATTTCAAAATAAAATGTCAGATTTCAAGTACCTTAAATATTTACATTGTGCTGTTCTAGATCTACAGTGTAACATTTAAGGGAAACTATTTTATATTTCATTTCTATGGGCAGAAATAGAATGTAAAATAATTTTATTGTTTAAGTAAAATCTTTCTAATTGTTATTAATTATAACAATTAAACAGTGGTTTTCGGTTCACGCCTATGAGGACAAACTGAACACTTTCAGAGTTCTACATGTAACATATTACTGCATGATATTACTAAATCCTACATGCAGTACTTTGCAGTGAAACTGGTGATGTTGGTATTATCAGCCACACGTTCAGGAAATATTTGGCCTCTACTTCCCTCAAATTACAAGTCAAAACCAGGTCACAGAAAACGACAGACAAAAAAACCCCATCGGTGGATGCAGCAAATATGGCAAGTTTCATGGCAACCTCTGAAGTCTGTACACGTCTGTGCAACGGTAAGGACAACAAAAACGGTCACATGACCTGAAAACCTGATTAAAGTCTCTCAGTTGGTCCTTCACTTTCTACACCCCTTCTTGTTCAAGTGGTCTGGCTCCTGGCGGCCTGAGGGGAATACAGCCATCCATCTCCAGAGACTCAGGCCAGCCTTCATATTTGTTGGTGTTTTTGTTGTTTTTCATAAGCTGAGAGGAAACAAAAAATAAAAATAAAAAAGCCTGCGATTAGGTTACCAAGTTAAAAAAACTACAACAATGCACTTTTTTTAAATACTGAAGTTTTGTCCAAGGTTATGTGATAGTTCTTGCCACTGGTTCTGCACCTTTGTCAAGGTAAATGTGTTTGAGCACCCCCTACAGGGTAACGGGGCCGGGGACGGAGTAAATCCTTACAGTGGAAAAAAAAATACTCAAAATGTGAAATGCCAAATATTTTGATTAAAATTATCAATTTACACCAAATAATTTAATTTCCAAAATTTTAGACAAAAATAAACATTTAAATTGAAAATATGAATGATAAACGACTACATTCTAATATAAATGCTTTTTATAAACCTTTGTATACTGTGGAATATAATTGTGTTGGTAATTAACTAATAACATTAAAACTACAGCTAAATATTGGTCTCCTATCATTACCTCAGCTCCAACAGAAAACAAGTCATTGTCAAAGGTACGTGTTTGCCAAGACTTTCTGTTGCTTCTTAAAAACACCATGAAACATAGTAAACCTGAGGTAAACCTAGTAACCACAGTGAAGCCTGGTGGTGACATCCGTACCTGTTCAAAAGGCGTCTTATTTTCGATGCCCTTTGCCCCAACAAACACCCAGGTGTCTCTGAAGGCCAACTTCTTTGCCACAGAACTTCCCAGCTCCTCAAAAAGTCGTCGAGCCTCGTCGTCCATCCTGTCGAAGAAACAGAGCTTCTGTTATCCAAAAGTTTTTTTAACCACATTTGAAGATTTTCCCCACAAAGATCTTACTTCTTCTGTTTAGTGTCTGAAAAAAGTGTCTCTCAGTGATTTAAATCTGTGGGAAGCTGTCAAACCTGGACTAATATATTACCAATACCTTCATAAATTCCAATCATGGAACTACTGAATAAATATATATATGTAGTTGCTGTGATTACAGACAGTTGTAATCAAAGGCAAATTAACTTTATTTATTATTCAACACCGCCAAAAATGTTGCAGTACTGGATGTTGTTTTAGCAACGTGGCAGACAGGTTGGCCAGTATAAATAAGGAAATGGGATGGAACACTGTGCATGATGTGTTGTTCTTACTTGGTAGCTGCATCATCCCAGGAGGCCACCAACACCAGCGTTCCCTCGTGGAGCACCCGGAGAAACTTCAACAGCACCGTAATATCTGAGAAGGAACAACAGAAAAGCTTGGGAGTTCAGCTCTGTGGTTATACGTTGTTTGTGTGGATTGTATTTGACAAGTACTGTATTCACATGAACAGGAAATCCTATTTGTGGCTAGTTTATAGAGTTCAATTTTTTTTTTTTTTTTGCTAAATGTATATTTTATGAATGTTTTGCTTCCCTTATTGATTTAACTTCAAGCTTACTGTACTCACTTGAAAATTCTCACTCTCTGTTTGAACTGAGACATTGAAATACTACCATTGTAAAAATTGTATTGACATTTGGCCAAAGCCATATGTAATTCCTGACCCTGGGTCATAGTACACACATATTCATCTGTAGGTGTTCATTACCTCCTGCCCACATATCAAAGCTCTTGGACTCCATGAGTTCTCCAGTGACCCCTGAAGCAAAAAAAAACAAAAAACCCTTTGATTTAGTTTTAACTGGCAATCTTCCCCCATTTCTCAATATTGTTTTAAATGAGGTTTAGTGCAAATTGGAATTTCAGAAAGTAGGTCAACATTTCTGGAAGTGACGCTTATCTTACCATTAACCAAAGCTATGTTGAGTCCCCGGCCAACATTGTTCATCACACTGCTCACCAATCTGATGTATAAAGATATAAAAAGATGATGCATGTCAGGAACGAATTATCTTGGTCCACGCCCATTTATCTTGGCACGCACACATTGCAAAGAAAACCAGATCAGAAATATAATAAGCAGCAGGTTTGAAAAAATATTTGCTCACAGACACGTCAACACAAAATGAAAAAAAGAACTAAAGAATTTTACGTGCAGTGACTCATACATTTTGTCCTCCAGGCAGATTTTGGGGCCAATTACATTGGCAGCACCAGACACTAGGCGGAACGCCAAATGTTTCGGGGGACAGGGAGCTGATAGTCCACATTTATACTTTCGAGGACGAGTTTCTGCTGAAATAAACACAGACGTGATCATAAATATGACAAGCTATGTTCTATCAAACAATATGTAGAAATTATTCTATGTTGTTGTTGTTTACCAGAGGTTGGCTCCACACTCGCACCTGAAGGAAGAAACAAACACACAATCTTACTATCAATCACGACAACAAATACTTGCATGACTCTTTCAGATCACATGACATCCTTCAAGTCCAAAATCAGACTTGGAATGTCAAACTCCACTACCTGTACTTCATGCATCTTTACCATCCCAGTAGATTCCCATTCATTCACATACACACATTAAATCTGGCTTCTATCTGTCAGACAACAAGTAAACCAATAGACCAAAATCTACCTCTCTTTCCAGTGAAGAAATTAATCAAGGGCGAACCACTTTCGCCTCCGAAGAGTGCGCTGCCCACCAGCCATGACAGCACCACCAGCAGAAGCACAACTAGAACCCTGAAAGGACCTGTCAGTGGAAACGGGTTTTGAAATAGGGGACGTAGACAAAAGACTAGAAAATTCTATATGGACTGTGATTATCAGTAATTAAGTTTATCCTCCCACCTGGTATTCTCATGAGGCAACGTTGCTGAGCTAAATGAGACACACATACATAATACACATTAGGATGGTTTATACTACAGCAATGTTGAAAAAGAAACTACGTCATTTTTTATTTTAAAGTTAAATTTAAAAGCAATTCATAAAAAGAATATATATATGTATATATAAACTTAGAAAAAGGCACAATCACAGCTAAACTTTACTTACTATAATTAACATAATTCTTGTAATGAATATGGTAATTCGTTTCATTTCTAGGCTAACTTCAAATTTTGAAGCTAAATTTTCTGAAGCTAATTAATAGAAAGTGGTTTATCAAAAGTTCTAGGTAAACTTTTAGCAATTTTATCACAACCTTAAGGCTATCATATAGCCAAGAGCAAGCCAACTTGAGACTTCTAGTTACTTTTAAATAGCTTAATAACGGCTAAGAAAAAGTTAGCCGTAGCGTAATTTTCACGTATTCCCTGTGCAAAAACGTCTTCGTCAACTGTTTAACATTTTACTGCTACATTTTAGTCAAATTATTTGGAATGTTTTCCTGACAATTTTAGTTATTTCTTGGCTAACTGAAGGTCGTTGACTTTTAGGCTTTGCTCGAAAACATTTACTATAAACGTATGTGCCGTATATAGATGTTCTAGCATTCTAAAAACTGTTTATCAACTTTTACAGACGGGTGAAACCTGTTGACCTACCTGTTGTGCGTCCACAAAAAGGCGTTTCGTCACCTTTGCGACAGTGTAGAAATTCAACTCTGGACAGAATAGGATGTCAGTGTAGAAAAGTTTTGGTTTTTTTTTTTTGCTGTTACCGCTTTAAAATGTACGTGCCATAAAGCGGTAGTCAGTGTAAAAGTCCGAGTATTTACACAGAGACTTTTTAACGTTAGACTGGTCCCATCTGTCTTCCTGGTTGTGCGTTCCTCCGCTCCGCCCACACCCAGGCGGTAAAAATGTACGTCATGTGACCCGACCTTCCCGTGATGCATTCAGAATTTCACGTAAAAATCGGACAATTAAATAAATCCATTTAATCGTGTTTAGAATATTGGAACATTCGTGAATAAACAATTTAAGCATCTATTATCAATTATTATCTATAAACATATATTATTTTGACAAAACCCCAAGAAAAAAATTTGGATAGAATTATGCAGGTGACAATGGATTTAACTAAGTATTTATTTATATATACTTATATAAAATTGCCTTAATATATCCTTATATTATATTTTCTATTATATATTAAATATTATGTATTATTTATTCCTCTTTATTATAGTGCTCAGGCATCTTGCGTGTGGCGTTGCCTTCCTCTGACCGGTCCAAGATGGCGGCCGTATTTCTTGCGGTAGAGCAGCTAGTGCGGCGTCTACTCTTTATTACGTCGTTGTCGTAAACATGGTACTTCCTCCTTGTGCATTTCAAAGTCAAGATGGCGTCGCACAGTGCGGTTCTCTCTATGTCCAGGTTATTGTCGCCCTTTCGAGGCGGACTCCTTGGAAACCCGACTAAAGTAAAATAAAAAAAACCTTTTTGGATTTTTTGCATGTGTTCGTCATGATGTTGCTTTGCATTTGAATGTCGTATCTGAACAAAAGCTAATATAGTCGAACTGTCTGACCAGAATGTGACCTCATCCTGTATTTATTTCACTTGTATTTTAGGTATTTGGAACTACTCTGACAAGTCACAGGAATAAAACTCTGCTCACAGTAAGAACTTATTCAGATCGTTAGTGTCAGAATGTCGATCAGTTCATTAGATACATGATGAGATGTCTTATGATTATCTAATAACAATTGTAGTAGTAATAACACGTTTTATGCTATTAAAGTATTTTATAACAAGTCACAAGGCTGGGATATAACCATTGAACAATATTATCATTTCATAAACATTGTTAAGTCAAAGCAAGTACTTGTGACAAGTTATATGCTATTTTGAAATCCTATTGCTGTAATAAATAGTTGCATGTTCTTCTGCACTGATTGTTCTTTTGCTTTCTTTTATGTCCATCCTCAACCACAGGGAGACAACATTGTAAGTTGATCACACTGATTATCTAAAACAAACGTACACCACAAAATAACATGTTTATAAACACAGGAAATAGTAAATGGTACATAATACAGCTACATAGTTGTTAAATTTAATTAGAAATACAGAATAGTTCTAGGATTTTGACACTATATAACCTTTCTACTGCATGTTTGGATATGAATATGAAAATGAAAAATGTCAAAAAATTACTTTGAAGTGAGGTCTTAAATTCAGAGATAAACCTAATTTTTTGTGTGTAAAACGTCATGTTACAGCCACCTCCTGCAAAATATGGAGGCAGACACACTGTTACCCTGATACCTGGAGATGGAATTGGCCCAGAGCTGTTGAATCATGTCAGAGAGGTCTTCAGGTCCGACCTGCATTAAATCATGTTCAGCCCTTTAAAATAGAAACAGGAGTCTGATGTTTCACTGTTCATCCATGCTATAGATTCAGCTGTGTACCAGTGGACTTTGAGGTGGTTCATGTCAACTCTGCGTTGGAAACTGATAGTGACATGGATAATGCCATTACTGCCATTCGCCGAAATGGGGTTGCCTTGAAAGGTAAGGTGAAAACAAAAAGACCATAGAGCAGATGTGAGCGCTAGTTCTGTGGTTCAATCTCAAATATAATAACCAGAATTCTTCAACAGGCAACATAGAAACCAAACACACACTGCCACCATCAGTCAAGTCCAGGAATAATGTCCTCCGGTGAGACTTTGATTTGATTTGTTTCGTCTCTCTTACAACAAGTGATCTTTACTGACGTTTGATTGTGTTGTGTGTCCTTATCTTTCTTTCTTTATCAGCACGAGTTTGGACTTGTACGCCAACGTGATGCATTGCCAGTCCCTCCCTGGAGTCCAAACTCGCCACAAGAACATTGACATTATAATCATCAGAGAAAACACAGAGGGGGAATACAGCAGCCTGGAGCATGAGGTTAAGCAGAGCTGAGAAGCAGCTAATGTTTTGTTTTTTTTCTCCAGAAAATAACCATTGACCACAACCAATGAGTTGACCATCCAGACCAGATGCATTTATTAAGGCAGAGAGACGTATTCATCATTAAGTTTGTTTGGTGTGTCTGAGTTTCTGTTGCTGCTGGAGCTTACATTGTAGTTGTAGTTTATATGCCTTAAATATTATCAGTCCAGGCGACACTGAATCCTATCTTTTCTTTTGTGTTGCCTTTGGGACACGCTCATTATTAACACACACTTATTGTTTGATAAGACTTTTCCCAAGATTATATCTCCTTAACAAACACAAACAGAGCTCAGATCAGTGACAGTAGCTTAGCAGTAATAAATCTTGTAGATGTGGTTTAGAGATTTGTTAGAACTTTTGTGGGAAGAAAAAAAAACAAACAGTAAGATCAACTGATAGTCACCAACAACTTCAGCCTTTTTAGACTGTAACAACCAGACCAAAGCCCCTCCTCACATGAGGTTGGGTGATTTAGTGAAATTATCCTAGAATGCAGATGTAAAAGTTGTACAAACTGACCTCATACAGATGTCGCTCAGATTGTTTCCAAAACAAAGCTTTTTCTTTTTTAATTTGACTATTTTGGCTGCCAAAATGCATTTGTTTTGGAAAAGGATAATAGCGGTGGAAATGCTGAATTCCTATAGCAGCACCACACTGATAAATGTTGACCTTATGACCTTGATGGGTCCACCATTTTTTGTGTAATTTGTCTGCCTAGTAGACATTTTAGACAAATTACAGCTGTGACCGAACCACTGCCAACGATGATCCACGATATAAGGATTTGTTTCTTCATCATAGTCACTTCGACCTCACCTCTGTGCTGTAACTGTAACTCCAGCTGGTATTTCCTCTTCTTCTTTCAGAGTGTGTCAGGGGTCGTGGAGTGTCTGAAGATCATCACCAGGAACAACTCTCTGAGGATCGCCGACTACGCCTTCCGTTTGGCCAGGGAGAAAGGTCGCCGCAGGGTCACTGCTGTGCATAAGGCAAACATCATGTAAGTGTTTTACCCGTCGACTACAGACAAAGTATAAATGTAGTTGTTGCTTTGAAGCATAATAAATATTTGAAGAGCTCAAGGTCTCACTTTTATTGTACATCCTGATCCAATTTAGAGGAAAAACACAATAAAATCTGACACGACGAGAACAGACAGCATATGTACGACTGTATCTTGTCTATTTGATTGGTATTGCTGTCCATCACAGACAAATACAGCACGGTGCTCTTGTCACTGTCGTGCTTCAGCTTTTTAATTTTTTCTGTTAACAAAATTGAAAATTACAAATGTAAAAAATGTTGAACCCTAAATTTAATGCCATCATCTCATGAGGAAAAAAGTGCATAATCAAATCACCATTTATCGAATTTTGCCATAGATTCCCATTCATATTCACCCATTTCTGATCTTCAATCTTTGGCGTCCGGCCTCTAAACTCTTGCATAATTTCCAAAAAGTCTAGTTGTGATAGTGTGTGGTTTTCCTACACCAACAGGAAGCTGGGTGACGGCCTCTTCCTGCAGTGTTGCAGAGAGGTGGCCTCAGGTTACCCAGAGATCACATTTGACAGCATGATTGTGGACAACACCACCATGCAGGTAACAACTCAAATTCAATTAAAGCAACATTTGCTAGTGTGTCTAAATGTAAATTCTAACACAGCTCTCTGTTCTCAGCTGGTGTCCAAACCTCAGCAGTTTGATGTGATGGTGATGCCTAATTTGTACGGGAACGTTGTAAGCAACGTGTGTGCAGGTCTGGTGGGGGGCCCCGGTCTGGTACCTGGAGCCAATTATGGTCAGGCCTATGCTGTCTTTGAAACGGTAAGCGTAGATGCAGCCCTGGTTAGAAATGTTGTTTTAAATCCATTCACAAATATCCAGTAAATCCTCGCTTTACATTAAATTTCATCTTGGGTCTTTCCTCTGAACCTCGTAGGCCACCAGGAACACAGGGAAGAGTATTGCTGACAAGAACATTGCAAACCCCACAGCCATGCTGCTGGCCAGCTGCATGATGCTGGACCACCTCCAGTACGTCTTTCCAAACATAATGAATACATACCTTCCCCTGGCTTTCATATAAGATGGAATGTTTTGACTGTGCTCCAGCTCTAATGTCAACAATTTATCTTTAACTTCCCCAGGCTTTACGATTATGCAAGTTTGATCCGTAATGCAGTCCTAACGACCATGAATGAAACCCGAGTAAGTTTTCATTATTTACATTACTCGTGTCAGTGCCTCAAGTCTGGCAGGCCATTGTTGTATAGTATAACCTTGGATGCTCTGGTGTCACTTCTGGCATCGGTCCTGAGGGGAATCATTTGTACCTTAACACAAAGGATCATTGTATGGTTTCACTGTCACAGAGCTTGATGTGAAGTGCTGTGTGCTGTAGTGTCCGGTTGTACAAGAGTGGAATTGATAGGAGTTATTGTCCGTGAGCCTGATTATAAAACCTGATCTCCATCATCCATCACTTCAATTCTGGTATTTTTTTTTCTGTTGCAGTTGCACACTGCTGACCTGGGGGGTCAGGGCACCACTTCAGAGGTCGTCCAGTCCATCATGAGAATCATCCAGAGTAAAGGGCAGCTAATATCAGAGTTTTAAACCAAAACCAACGACAGTACACAGTCCACCGTGTCAAGCTTTACTTCACTGACCAGTTTCACTCACTAACCCGTGTTGAAGCTCGTAATGAAATGTCATTTTTTCCCCCTATTCCCCCAATGTTACTGATCTATGATGTATTTTCCAAGGTCAACAGAGCAAAAGCATTCATCCAACATCATGTTAGTTTCATCCATTTAGGCTTTATGATCTATATATATATATATATATATNTGATTATGGTGAGCTTTAACTTCACCTGTCACAGTGGTGTTTCAGCTGTATATCTTGTATGTTTGTGTTCTGTTATAAACCTATTAGGGCACAAGAAAGTATAAAGTATAAATAATACAAAATAAATGTTATTCTGAGAGTCTGAATCACTCAGTTGTCAGTGAATTTTTGTTATATATATATATATATATATATATACACACACACACACAATTAGAACACACCAATTACATATTTTTGCTAATTCCAAACTGTTGAGACATTTATAAACTGACAATCCATTTAGAGTGCAGAAAAAGAATGACCTGGGGCAGATTTTAGAAATTAGGAATAATGGGCTTTGTAAGTTAAAATGAATCACAGCTGTAACATTCAACCAGGTGCAGTTGTATAAACCTGGCTGTATTTGAAATGACTTGAAGTTATTTAAAATCTATCTCGAATGTTTCCTCTCTTCTGAAGCCGGGGCCTAGCCCTGGACTCCCGCTGAAATAACCACTGTTTACCTTCACGCTCCATTGATCTTTATGTTTGTTTTACAATTTAACGCGCCATCGGGGTCCAAAAACACTGGCCGACATGTTGCTGTTCCATGTTTCAGCAGCAGGTGGCAACACCACTTTCATGTCCCGCCGCCACTGAGCATGAACCTCAGGCGGAGCTCAGCTGACTGCACATGGTTGCTCAGGATCGTGTGCAGAACATATGGTGATATAACATACGTGGAGCACGGACTGCACAGCTGAACGGCTCCAGGATGAAGAACGCTGTGGTTGGATCCTGGTTCTACTAAAACAGTTCTTGTTCTACTAATATTGTTGTTGTTAGTGATGTCTATGATTCATCTCTTGGCCTCAGGGACAAAACTGAAAACTTGTGGCTTTGATCATGGTTGAAGATAGAGATTTACATAACACCAGGTCATTTATTGAAATTGAACCCAGTACAGTGAACCCACTGTTGTTATAATGGTTCTCTCCCAGCAGCAGATGTTACAAAGGCACATCTTTCAGCACTGACCTCCTGTTCACATATAATGCACAGATAAACCCACCAGGGTCTGAGGGGATGG
>NC_024316.1:2941717-2949273 GCF_000523025.1 Cynoglossus semilaevis | reverse complement strand
GTCAATCTATCATGTGTGTCCAGTTCTGTGGGAATGTTTGTGACTGTTTTTTGTTTGATCGCTCCTAGAGAAATCGTTTGTGAACAAAACCCATTCCCACTTTCTTTTTTTAGATTGCCTCGTCCCAGGGAGCCCACGATCACACAGTCATATAACGAGCCCTGGGTGAAGTGTGCGGCGGTTGTTCTGTGTGGACTACAGTGTGCTGTGTCTCTGTCAACTGTCTTTCTGTAACCATTCACTCTCTCCTTCCATTCATGTCAGTTTTTCACTCCTGGAACTTGACGCAGGCTCATTAATCTTCCCTCTCGTCAATGACAAAAACCCATTCAACACGAATCACAGTAAACAGTAACAAAGAAAAATCCATTCAAGTGTTGATTGATGGAACCACGTTTGCTAATATATTTAGCAAAAGCATTTTAATCAGACAAAGAGACATTTTTTTAAAACTTTGTCACTAGAAACATTTGTTTATCACTGGGTCCCTTCAGATGTGTGGTTCTAAAACTATGGTATGCAACCCCTATAGTGGTATGTGAGGGATGACTTTTTTGTTTATTCTTCTTTATATATATATATTTATTATGTATAATTCCACCACTGCCTCCATCTTGAGTATATTGATATCTGAGCAGACAAACGTCTTCAACTTTCATATTCACTCAATTCTCACATGAAATCCAACCGTGACCCATCCTTGCCTGCTGGGAGGGACCCACTGGTTGATGTTCTTTTCATACAACGTATTTAACTGGGTCTAAATGAGGAACTTCCCACAATGTTACTTGTTTGACCTTAAAAGTCTTTTTGTGCCTCTGCTTTAACCGTCGGTGTGGGTTGCAGGTATCACTTTCTAAATTTGTTGTGCTAACACATTTATAAAGAATTAAGTTGATCATGTGGAGCGCTGGATATATATTTTTGTTTTTCCCTCTTAAACAGTTGTCCAGCTGAATTACGGAACCACATATTTTAGCTGTTATTGCATTTTTGGGAAATGGACCAACTGGAACGGCGTTTCGATTAATCCACATGTATTTTGTTTTGTCCTTTTTTGTGAGGTGAGCCAGCCTTTCCTCATCATCTCAGCCGTTTGATGTGTTTACTTCATCTTACCTCACATCACAGTCGATGAAGAGACTCACTCTCCCGCCCGTGACCAAGCGCCTCACAGCTTTCCTTCACCCCATTGAGCCGCGCCGTTCCCTGGAACCAAAGCAGATGGAAAGAGGTTTGAGGAGAGATGAAGATATTCCAACAAACCAGTGACCCCTGACCCTGGAGTGCCATCCTTCAGCTGATGTATCAGCCCGTGAAGAGGCCCCGGAGAGATACCACTTTGTTTAGGGACTTTAAATGTTTTTGATTGGTTGCCTGAGAGGGTCTCTCACTATAACACACACTACTAATCTGTCAAAACTGCTGCATCAGAAAGTCGTTTATCTAAAAACTCCTCTAACAGTAAAGGGAAGAAGGGACTGTCAGAAAAATGACCGATCTGTTTTCTAATTACTGGTGCAGCAGACAAACCAATCCAAATGTGACATTTTTTTAAAAAAAAGGTCTTGTTTCTTGACTATAATCAGGCTTGATTTCAGGTTTGAACCCCTGCTAGGGTGTGTGTGTTTGAGGGCAAACCCCTGGTGTGTATTTGTCTTTATATGTACGACGACCATGAAGCTGATTCTTCCTCTGTTGTTATTGAAGACATCCTTCTAGAAACGAGGTACATCGGTGATGATGTTAATTTCCCCTTACTCCCTGTTATGTAACGTACCACAGTATTCATTATGCACAGTTGTTGTGAATGATGTTTCTGTTGAAAATGGAGAGTAAAAATATGTTCTAGTACGAATAGGAAATATGTTCTAGTCCATCGCCCACAAACTTACGTACGTAGAAATTCCCTCGACAAAACTAACAATAGTGTTTACACACCGTCAGAGAGCAGTGACACAGCAGGAAGCAGGCAGGAACAACAACAAAAAAGAAAGAACTCCATACACAGACTGACACCAAGTGACCGACAAACAATGATCCCAAGAACACAGAGTGAGGGAGAGGTGTATATATACCCAGGGCACCAGGTGACACGAGTGAGACTAATCAGAGATGATTAACCCCTCACAGCAGACGGCAGGAACAGGAAACAGACAGACCAAACAAAACATTTCTATTCATATACCCTATTAGATTTAATACAATGATAATTTGTACAGGGATCGACTGTGATTTAACATCACAGTTCCAGTATTATAATATTAAATACACCTCTTTAACTTTTGAATGTTTCCCCCAGAGATTCATGGGTGGGATGTTTTGGGGTTTTTTTTGCACGAGATTCTTTAAAGACTTTGAGATTAGTCAGAAAAGAAGTCTGAATAAAATTATAAGCAATAAAATACATTGAAGCGTTCCAATTGAAGAGTCTCCTGTGACTTTATTACGACATTGTATGAAGTTATTTCTCAAACTTCACAAACTTAAATTAAATTTTTATTTTATCTGGGCATAAAAATTAAGGGGTTAAATGTTACAATTTGTTGATTTACGTAAAAAAAAAAAACCCGCACACGCACAGACACGCGTGCAGACACAGGGGTATTTCCTAGTGCATATAGTACATACCTGCTCCTCTCTGGTGCTCATCACCTCTGCCTCGCGGTGCGGTGCGGTGCAGATGGTCTGGATCGATTGATGATTTTGACGTGGTTGTTCAGAGATACAGCTGGATCCAGTCACCCGGCTCTGATCTCTTAATGGGGGCTTTTTCCAGCCCAACGCTAAGGCTTTGCAACATAATGCTACGTCAGCAGTCAACTGTAATCTATTAAATGGGCCTGGCTGTGTGTGTGTGTGTGTATGTGTGTGTGTAGGACCTGCTTTGAGTCACACTTCTGTCTCCTCAGGGATTTCTAGAAGCTGAGTGACAGAATGAGTCAGACAAATTAGTCTCCGGTTCAAACGCCTTCTTGTCAGAAATGGATGGAGAAAAGACCTGAAACAACATGGCGGCTGAAAGACAAGGGTATCACAAGGGTGTTGATGGTAGTGAACGATGGTGAGGTTGAAGTGAGAAAGAGACGGAAAAACAGTTCTAATACACACAGTCGATGTGGTTTGATAAGAGTTCAGGTCACAGTGAGTTGTTCAAACACTTCAAATCACCGACTTATCTTTAACAAATAAATGACCAGACTCCTGCCTGTGTTTTTCTGAGGAGCCTCACATGTTTTCTCTACAGTACTTTCGTACCAGATGAGTTTTCTACTCTACTCCAAGTTTCAGAGATGGTACGTGTACATGTAGTACTCTGAACTATAATACCATAATATCGGTCGGCCGACATTATCGGACATCCCTAATATTCATTATACAATTTGTAAAGCTTTCTGAAGGATTTTGGACAGACATTGTGTTTAAAGTATTCACTACAACAAGCAAAACTTGGAAGAAAAAAACAAAACAAAACAAAACAAAAAAGACAGTCAACCAAACAAACAACCAAACAAACAACCAGAGCAACATATAAATACCACAGACTTTTATCTCAGAGATCAAGGGGATGCCGAGCATGAAAGTAGGGCTCAGTCTGATATAAGGCATCATCAAAGTAGGTGTGTAGTACAAGAAACAGGGACACACAGACGGACGCTGCCAAAACTCTGCTCAATAGTCCTGAATAATTCTGTGTTTTCTTTCAGAGCGGCTCTACGGAGTACAGGCACGTGTGTGTTTTCAGGTAGGAACTGTAAAAGTACAGTCAATACTTCTGACAAAAATGCCATCAATTAAACAAACAGCTGTAGTGCATTATATACCTCATCACTTCCATCCAGTTTATTGTTAGAATTATCCGTGCAGTGATGACGCCTTCACCCCACCCAGTAAGTGCAGGTTAGCGGCTGCATTAAGTGGGATCGTACATTCACATTGTTCTGCTGACTCGACTGTGCACCCTGACACCATTGTACCCCCCCAACCCCCCATGGATACCAGGGGCACCCCACTCTGAGCTCATAATCAAAACATCTCTGTGACTCTGAGGAGAAGCAGACACACTCCTTTTATGTGACTACAGCACTTAGTAAAAAAAAAAAAAAAAAAAAGACGTGTCAGTTCACATTGTCCTATTATTCCAACTCTCCCCCAGGACAGGAATTTCAGACTTCAGGCACAGCTGTTTGGGTAAATGTATATGTACTTTGGTATGTACTGTATATGATTACACATATGTTTGTGCCCTAAATTAGCGAGCACATCTGCATATGCTTTCACTGACACCGTGCTCCTCGCTCCAGGCGGAGAAACTGAGCCCACCTGTGTCACATGAGCCAGCCCTTTCAGTGGCCCTGCTCTGGTGTTCTGCCCTGTCAGTGGTCCAGTGGGGCTAAATGTTGCATGGAGTGGGCGTTAGTGTGTGTGTGTGTGGTTCATTGCATTGTGTCTAAATACAAACCTGTCTGTCATGCTCACTTTTCTCCAACTACTCCGCTCACTCAGCCAGCCTCTGCCCAGTTCCTTGGCACAGAGTGAGTGAGGGGAGAACACACACGTTGTGTCTGTTTGGTTTTTCTGTTCATGATAAATGAGTGGCTGATGCCAGAGTCTCCTGTCATCACAGTTAACAGGTAACTGCAGAACTTAAGCCTCACTTAGTGAGGAGAAGTGTGAGAAGGAGAGAAGCTGAAGGAGTGATTGACTGGTTGGTGATGTCTCATCGTTTCCACCTGAAAACTCACATTTTTTTCCCCTTTTCACCGTCTCTTTTATTCAGTCTCTCCTGATCCATCCCTCACATTTAATTTATCTCTACATCTGTTTCAAACCCAATTTCCAAGTTGGTGGACTTCCTAAAAGTTCACATAAATCTTTTTTTATTAAGCGCACAAAACCAAAAATGCAATTTGTTGATTATTTTGTTGGCAGATTATTTTGAGTCGAATATAAATCCGTCGAACCTGGACAGTTTAGAAATGATTCATGGAATTTAACAAATAGTTTTCAGCAAAACAATGACAGGTGTCGCTCTGCACAAATTGGAAAACCATGGCGTTGTGGACAGTAAGATGGTCTGGCCTGCCTGCAGTCCATATCTGTCAACTGTAGAAAACGTCCGATGCATCATGTAGAGGAGAAGCAGACGGCTGCAACGATGAACCATTCGACATCCCAGGTCATTGTAAGAGAAACATGAGTCATTTTTCCAATGTGAAACTTCTGACTGTCTAATCATCAATTCCAAAAATGTTGATAAATGTAATAAAAAGAGTGTGTGACCCAGCAGCAAACTCACCCAAGTATTGATATCACAGTACATTTTCTTCTCAAAGAAATAGAATCAGTTCTAGTTATTTTTTATAGTCTCATAAATAAAGATTTAAAACATTTTTAAAAACTTGTACTAACTTTTCTGGTGAATGTTTTCCCCATCCCTGTGAGTTCAGAGGGGATACTTCCAGTCTTACATTACATCAAGGCCGGCATGCTGTGCTAAAGACGACCTGCATTACACTGCCATGATGTCATTACAACTCTGCTCCATCAAATCGCAGCGTCCTGGCACACGGTCAAGTCAGCAACTTGCTAGCTCTTGTGTTCATTTGTTAAAAAAGAAAATCAAAACAAAACAAAACAATGTGTTTCACCCGTTGCCAAAGCAAAGCATATTTCCCAGCGACGCTGGTGTAATTTAATCCAATAAAACTCTCCCACCTCCAGTGAGTTTAGGCTGTGTGAGCGTTGAGCTATCACCTCCCGCCTGCTGCCAGACACATGCTGTCAGGAGAACACATGTGTCATATACCAAACTACCCTCAAAGTACAACATTAACATTTGATGTCTTTTATTATGGTAACGTGAAGCCCTTCTAAACCACTGATAATCAGTCTTCTTCCACAGTAGCTGTTTCTGGTTCATTTTAGTCTCCCTGCTCTTCAGTAACACTCCACCCGACTGATTCTGATTCTGATCCCTTGTTTGTCTTGAATGTCGGCTCTTCATTCCACTCCGCTGAAGCATCTGTGAGGAGATTTGATAAAAACAGATTTCTGCAAATCCACCATAAAACACGGCTCTGATTGTATCTTTCCATTGACTGCAACAACTTGGCAAGAATCTGGTCTGTCTAGCTTTTCAGGCTGGATGATTGAGCCGCGAATGAAATCTGATTTTCCTCGGAGGAAGAGAAAAATGTCAGAATCTCTATCGACTTCTGACGCCTCTCCAATACTGTGGCCGATTGGTGCGACTGCAACAGTCCTTCCTGAAGTAGAGCCAGAGTTGGAAAAGGATGAAATTAAAAAGACAACTTACACCTTACGTTTTGCTGGAAGGGCAGCCGGAGTCATTTGGAGTGTGTGTGTGTGTGTCATGACTTCAACTTTTTCAACTGTCAAATAAAATGAATCTGCCAGTCACAGCGGACAATTCAACTGTCAAATGAATCTGCCAGTCACAGCGGACAATCTTTGACTCTTCACTCCAGATGAACCAGCTGGGATACAGCAAACAGGAAGTACATTTCAGCTACGTTCTATGCAGCCTCAGGGAAGCCAATCAGAGACGTAAGTGGTGTGACCCTGTGCGCAGCCGAGGCAGACATGAAAAGATGACCTAGCTTTCATATCCTTTCATCTCGGTATGTAGAAACTGCTCAACCCGGTCTTAAGGTTAAGCCAGAGAGAATGAAACACTGCGTGGCTTTGGTTTTACTATTTCAGGTTTTTCTTTTTAAAATAGGGTTGAGGAACAGCTGGGAGAGAACGGTGGAGCGACAGAGAATGAAGCCAATATAATGACATGCATTGTTTGACCCAGTTGTGATTCCTAACAAACCAAAAAACCCACTGGATCTAGAAAAATATGATTCTCATCTCTGGTGAAAAATCCTCAAGAAAAAAAAACACACTGTTGTTATTGGCTCTGTGGATTAAAGTCTGGCTCTTAAGCTGCAAGTTTTTTTTTTTTTTTCTCACATTCTTCCACTGCTGCTGACTTTAAGTCAGCAAGACTTCAAGCACACATACCTGACTGGCCCCTTTTCTTACCTACTTCAAAGCTCCTCCATCAGCCTTAGCCATGACTTCCTGTCATCCTGATGCCTAATCCTGGAAAACCAATGCACACAGGCCGGATTAGGAAACGTCTTTGACATATGGCTTCATTTTTCACAATCCTTCAATGACTTCATGCTGTAATATTGCCAGGAAACTTCTATACGTTGCTCTCCTGTTACCAGTTTAGATAAGCGCCACAGAAGTCCGACAACTCTCTCGACGCTCTCCCACTCATTTTAGCAGAGTCCTGCTGATTTCCATAATTACTGCAAGGTGTTCCTGTTGTTTTCAATTCGCTACAAGCCAAAAGTTTCCTTTTCACTTTTCCTCTGTGTCCAGACTAAAATATCAACCATTAAGTGATTACACAAAATAATGGAAAAATACATTTCAGGGAAGTTAAGTGTTTATGTTTTCCCCACATGTGTTTTGGTTAAGCAGAGAAAGGGCAGAGAAAGAAAACCAGTCCTTCCAACAGGCAGGTGGACCCAAAG
>NC_024316.1:2911030-2941686 GCF_000523025.1 Cynoglossus semilaevis | reverse complement strand
GATAAGCATAAGACAAATACTTCCTGAAATATAATACACACCCGAGTTCAACAAACATCATCAGGTCCAGGCGTTCCAAATGCTGCTCTTCTGTCAGCTTAATTGTTCACATTATTTACCGTTGTACGTAATGAAGACCAGAGGTTCTCACTGACCGTCCCACTGAGCCGCAGGAGGTTTTCAATCTTGAGAAAACATTTTAACTCCAGCGGCTAATGACATGGTTGAGATTTATATTTGTGGAATTACTCAGGCTAATTGTCCGCCTGATGGCTAACATATGACCTAGCAAGCTCACCCAGGTTGTTTATGTTCCACTCCATACATGATAGATTGCACTCCGGATGTTCGCTGGAGGGAGGGGCAAAAAACAGGGGCCACAGAGAGGCGGTTTCCACCTCCCTCTCGTGAAGAATTAAGCAGGTTCTTATATAATATGCCCCAGTTATTTTGTCAAAGGTGTGACCTGGCACACGTCAGTCACATGGCATCCACGGCTAACGTGAGTGGCTGATCGTCCCAGCAACAGGAAAGCAAAAGACAGAGAACGACAGAGAGAGAGAACAGCTAATCCACTGCCACTCTCTGAAACCTGTCATCCATCCCATTTGGCCATTGGAGCACAGTCATAACTGCGCTGTCACAGACTCGTCCTCATAAACCCAGGGGCCCAGACTGAGCTGTAACAGATGGAGGAAGCTGCCAAAGTGAGCACTGCCGTGCTGGGTGAGTGACACAACGTCGTGGTCTGGAACCAGACTTCAGCTGCCAACAACACACAGTGTCCACTGAAACACACCATCTCTGGTTATGTCTTTCCTAAAGAATAAAGAAGATTTTTGTGAAAATTGAATAATAATTTACATCATGTTTTTGTTTTTAAATCCAGATTGAGATCAAGCCCAATTTTTAGCAGTATAAACTGTGCGGTAGATTATTATGACAAGATACTTTCAATGTCATTTTAGTACCTCTAATTATAGCTTTTATCATTCTCACCACTACCGTGATCACCTAATAGACAGCCTGCCAAAATCTGACGGCATTTACATCCTTAGATGTCTTTACTTCCTTATCTTTTCAGTTGAAGCTTTAGGTTATCTCCTATCTCCTCTGCCCTCATCTGTACTACAGTCGTTCTTGTCCTAGGTTGACATATAGGTGACTTGTTTTCTATAGTCTTTACCTCACGCTCACAGTAAAGCAAAAAATAATCTAAAGGATTCAGATTTTTGTCTCTACACGTGGCCTCATGATGAGCTGATGAACTGTCTGGGGCGTGTCCTGCCGTTGGCCCGGTGACTGCTGGGTTTGGCTCAATCAACAAAATCAGGACACACTACTTCTTCAGGTGAACGTGCACAGTGTAGAGGTAAGGCTACATTGAGATTTATTCAAAGTGACACGTCTCACAAAAAGCAAAGACCTGGTACACTGGGAACATTTGTTTGCCATCAATGGTCAAACTGTCGGCCCAGGCTTTACTTCCTACATTTTCCCTCTGGAAACTGTCAAGTCACACCCCCTAAAACGGGACATATGGAAACAGTTGCATTGCATCATATAGGTCACATTAACAAACTGCTTTCAGGAGAGGGTCTAATATGACGTTAGCAGCTAAGCTAAGGCCCAATTACCACATCTGCCCCTCGAGACAAAGACGAACAAAGACTACAAAAGCTATCAGATTAGCACCATCAGTCTTGAGGACACCCGGATGTCCAATCAGGTGTGAGGACCTTATTTACATGGGGGCGAGGGGGTAGTTAAACAATACAAATAGGTTGATGTGAACACAAACACAAACACAGAGGGAGGAGTACCACCAAAGACGTGGAATGGCCGTCCTGTAAAAGGCAAAACCTGACACCTCACAAATAGACTATGGTGACTGACACACTTAATGTTTCATTGGCTGTAACAGGAGACGAGTGTAGGCTTCTTAAACACCCTCGTTTACGTGTGCCGGCCTGTTTGTCTTTGTCACTTGTCTTTGTCTCTTACTGTTTCCTTGGCTCCCTTTAATCATCCTCATTACTTTTACTGAAATTCCTGCCTTCTACTGTCATGTCCAATATTTTCCATTACGTGATCGAAAGATTCCCTCACCAAAGCAAGAAAAACAAACACAGTCCGACGTAAAATAGAGTCTTCTTTGAGACCACTATTCTGTTTGGCTGTCTCCATCCTCCTCAGGTCCTTCCACCTCTGACGTGCCTCCATTTCGCCTTCCCTAAATAATGAGAATCAGCCTGTTTGAAACAACTCCTCGGCCGCTTTAATCTCAGGAAATACTTCAGTTCAGTGCTCGGGACTTGCACCAATTGTTCCCACATTATCTGAATTGTTGCTTCGAAGCAGAGTAAAATGGCCTCTGAACTTGACGGCTTGTTTCCTGTTAACACTCTCATATAACATAACACACGTGATGATGAATTACTGCATCGTAGATTTCCGTTTCACACAAAAGGAAAATGATTTATTTGCATTTGTCTATAAGCCTCTTTGTTAAATAATTAGGTCAATGGGATTGAACTGCTAGCAAGTAAGTTAGCAGTGAGCACCAACACCTATCAGTACTTTTGACTTATAATATGTAATTATATTTAATGTGAGGAAAATACACCTGCTGGTATGCTTTAATGCTTCCTCACTTCTCACATTTCAAAGCACGTACTTTGTTTAGCGTCAAGGCCAAGTGACTAATATAAATTCTTGGCTGGATCTGAAGTACAGTATAATGGCTGGGATTTGGTTTAGGCTAGCAGCTAACGATATGCTAATTGATCTGATTGGTGTAAGTAACAACATTGCAACTTTACATATATTTTTTTAGTTTTATATGCTCAGTATATACTATATTTATATAAGTGAGATGTACACAGTATTATACTTCTTACAGTATTTATAGTGTTCTTTGAGAAGGCTGGTAAAACTGTTTATTATGCTAGCAGTGCTAACAATGCTAGAGCACAGCAAGGTCCACCAACTCAGGATCTAAGTGGGGTTTTAGTCCAGTGTAATGTAATGTTAGGATTTTATTTTATTTATTTTTTGCGTGACATTGAGGCTTATATTTGTAACCAGTAATAGTTGGATATGTTGGACTAACAAAGGTTTTTTTTAGCTAGCCAACCGTGTTAAAAGTTAATTAAACATAAATACATTTAAAACAAATTTGTCCCACAGATTAGAAGGTAAAAATAGAAAAGCAGAAATAGAAAATAGTTTGAGGTACATCACGGGTATAGATCAGCAGAGATATTTCCTATTACCCAAATGTAAAGTAAAAATATCTCAGAGCTACTTCTTATTACACACAGACAGGAACAGCTAGGCTATAGTTGTTGGTTTTTTTACCTATATATAGAGTAATAAGGCAGAGCACAGTTCTTATTTCTTATTTCCATTGACATAAACAAATCCTGTATCAACTACCTATATATAGAGTAATAACATTGACATAAACAAATCCTGTATCAACAAATAGGCTTCACTACCATTTTTGCGTAGTGAAGCCTCAGCCAAAGATCGGCTGTAACCAGGTGTTTTTATCTAGTATCTATAGGAATGGACTTTAATGAGAAAATCTGGCTTGTAATAAACTGTAATTAACATTTTTCCAACCAGTTTACGATTGTTT
This sequence comes from Cynoglossus semilaevis, assembly GCF_000523025.1. NCBI lineage: Eukaryota > Metazoa > Chordata > Actinopteri > Pleuronectiformes > Cynoglossidae > Cynoglossus > Cynoglossus semilaevis. The sequence continues at coordinate 2,938,043 of NC_024316.1, read as the reverse complement.
TCCTAATAAAACATTTGTCCATTCGGCCAATCTTGTTTTAATTTACATTAAGCCTGACCATAAAGAATGATGTGATGATTCAAGACGAAACCTTGTTGCAACAATAACTACAGCTAAATGATTTTGCCATCTGATTAATTGTACTTATACTACAGTGTAGCTCCCATTTATTTGCCGATTTTTTAACCTCTAATTGAGGAACACTGTTTCCTCATAGGCTGTAGCTTTTTGTGTAGTTACCAATGAAAATAACTGGGGGTTTCTTTCAGTTTCTTCTGTTCAGTCGACATTCACTTCCTGCAGTTGATTAAATTTCAATTCATATCTGTCTTATTATTTCTCTGAAATATTTTACCTTCTCTGAATTCACGCTGCCCACCACATGGAGCTGGATTAGGTTTGTGCTGTTATGAATCACAACAATACAGTGCAGAGGTGGAGACCTGCAGGCACACACCCTTGTCTTGGCAAAAGTTTGACATCACTTACAGTGTCAAGAGCTACTTCATGAAATGACATGTGGTCATGTATCATTCCATGACACCTTACACATAATAAACACAGGAGTCGGGACGAAGTTGTGGTTTGTGCGGAAACTTGGTGTTTCAGTGTGACACAAACACACAAACACAGATATGATCCATCACACTAGGAACAACACTGACATGTAAACACACCACAAGAGGCTCTCTCTTTTTTTACCTCCCTCCCTGCACAGAGAACTATTCACCCCTCGGAGAGGAACCCTCTCCCTCTTCCTCGCTCCCTCGGCCTTCCTGGCTCACACTCAGCTCCCTGCAGCCCCCGACACTGCACTCATTCACCCCGCGTCCACCTTTTTCCACCTCCACAGATAAATAAACACCATCACCATAATCATCATTAACGCAGTGACGTCAGCGCTGCCCGTACGTAGAACTGTGCATGATGAGCAGGTACGTGGAAACAGGAATTTCTCACTGTACATGAATGCAGGCAAACATACATGCACGTCTGTGCAAATGTACACAGATACGCACATTGGACGCATTGTGCTCCTCCACAGGGGAGCACTGATTTATGGGTATGTCATAAACAAAGGCTCATTTTGATAGAAGGCACAACACCGTGTGTGTGTGTGTGTGTGTGTGTGTGTGTGTGTTCACATGCAGGCTGCAGTTCATCTTCCAGCTCCAGTCCCTCTCAGAAAGGGACGATTTCCAAGCTGGATATACTTTTCCCTGACACTGTTTATGTGGCTTCATTACGACTTTTGTTTTTGACCTCAGGCTTCGCGTTTCTCTGATTTATTAAAACTACAAATGGAATCTAGAGGAACCCATTGTGAGTGGATGTTCTTTTTCTTCTGTTTGTGACATTTACCTGTAATTCCATTTTCGAGGATATGGTCCTGCTTTCAGGAACATCTGTCTAAACAACAGGCTGCGGCTCCCAGGGGTTAATTTCACTGCCTCCTCATCCCACTCTTTGGTCATGACTCTAGAAGGAGACGTGCAGGTTCAAATGGCCACACTAACCCTGCCATAGCATCATTTAACTAATTCTCTCCCGGCCGCCTCCTCCTGCTTTTTTCCTGCATTTCTCCTATGCTCTCCTGTTCACCTCCAAGGATCAATCAAGTGAAAACACACAGCAGGCCACACATGGCAGCCTAATTATATTTGGCCGCTGGTGCCAGAAAAAAACAATTAGTCTACTCCTGGAACATCACCTGACCAAATGTATGACATGCATCTGTGCTAATTTGTTCAGACATGGCGTACGTCTATGTGTTTGTTTTGGTAGTAAACAATACGTCAACGCCAAATTGAGTGTAATTTTAAACCACTGGAAGGGCATGCTCGTGGTGGAAGAGTGGTTTGTACTCTAGCAAGAAGGTCACTGGTTTGAGAACCACTGGTAGTTTGTCTGTGATGAACAGGCAAACTGTGCAGACTGAATCCTGGTCTTGTCCCATGACTGCTGGGATTGACTCCACCATGAACCTGAAAAGGATTAGGCTGTAAGGGGCAGAGATAAACAAACTAGAGCTGTAAATCAAGTAACTGGATTCCTAGTTGTTTTTTTAAACCAATGTTATGTCTTATCAGCATGTATACATGCCACGTACAAACCCAAGCATCAATGAGGCACAGGAGGATCAACTACCTAAGGCCAAGTTCAAATCATCGTGACTGTCCCAACCAGCTGTATAGTAAACTGGAAAAGAAATTGTTGTCCATTATTTGTCCCACAGTGGGGAAATTCACTAGGGGTGCCAATGAGTATGTGGGTCCCTAGGGGCTCCAACCCAGTAGCTTCTGTGTGTAAGGCAGGTGTAATACCTGCTACAGTATGGAGGTTCAATCAAATTGCATTGGTTCCTCATCTGAGGACTGTAAATGTCTGGTCCCAAATCCTATGGTGTGTCAGTCAGAATGAATGTATGAAAGATATAGATAAGTGGAGGAAAATCTGTGGATGTTGCTACATGAGCCGCAGTCAATTTCACGTTTATTAACCATTGTGTAAGGATGTAAGGAGTTGAGTGTCTGGGAGCTGGCGGTTAAACTCTGCAAAAATAATCAGCGAGATCCGACGTCATTTTACCTTCACTGCCATCGAGGATTAACTAAGCACAATAAACACCAGTTAGCTGGTTGGGCACAACTCCGACAGAATTTAAAGCCGTCTCTTGGCTCCTCACAACCGTTGTCTGCAGCAGCCTGAAGTCAAGAGAGCTCACAAACCGCTGCCAACAACTGCATTTAAAGACGGAGGACAATTACATCCAAGCAGCACCTGGATCAGTCCGCTCAGCTGCAGCTGCAGCTGCTCCAAATATCCACACTATTCTAAGTGATTGATAGTCTTCATGTCATATCACAGCCAGTTTTTCTATTCAGTTTTCACTGACTTGGCAGTCGATGCCGTCAGAATTAAAAATAAACTACACAGATTGATATATGTTTTTCCAATAACCACCGTGAGGCCTCATGGAGTCCAAGGTTGCCCCCGTAGGGCTAATGAGTTTATCCAGTAGGGATTCTTCTCATTCCCCTAAGTCAGATCATATGAAACATAGAAGGTTAGTGGAGTGAGACATGATCACGTCTGGTCTTGTGTTCGTTAAAGCTGCATGTTGAACATGCCGTAGGTCTGGTCTTTTAACTTCACCCTGGGTATGGAGAGTTTCAGGGTTGAAGATCAGGCTGAGATTGTGGTCATTTGTGGAAAAGTTGGTAGAAATATTAACAGTTAAAAGTAGAACTATGTCAGTTATAATAATAATGATAATAACTGAGGCTCTTATTAATCCCACGATGGGGAAATGTACACTCTGCAACCGACACAGAGTGCCCCTCGGGAGGTGCCATTAGGAACATGTTGTTCCTCTGGGGACCATTTACCTCATGGACGTTCAGCCACCAGAGAGGCTGTACACCAAACACTCAACCTACTGGTTAAAAAACGTACTGCGCTGCTAACAGAGCTGCAGCCGTGCTTTTGTTCCACAGCCGAGGCAGTGGGAGAAAGGCCACATTGGTTGGATATATTTGAAATATTGTTGATTTATGTTGATGCGTTTTCCCATCCTTTCTTCATTTCCTCTGAGAGGGTTCATCACGGAGGCCTACGGTTTAATCAGTGAAGATTTTTGTGCCTAAAATTACCATAAATATTTTTAAATAAAGCTTGACTTGTTGCCAGTTTGTTGTCAGAGGCCCAATAAACTAACTGGGCCAGAGATTGAACAAACTCAGTTTGTATGTACACACAGATGTGGACCCTACACACTGGAGTGATGTTGTACGTGGACACAGTTTTGCCAGCGTGACTGACGATAGTTGACAAACCTAAAGGTGTCGTTGCTGCCCGGTTTACAGAGTGCTGTTCACCACATCTGCATGTCCATCTGCATGCTCACTGCTCACACTCACCACATTGTAAACAAACTTCCATCTGCGTGGAAACGTGCCCGGCTCAGTGCTGCTAACTTATCTGCGCGCTTTGTGTACACACACGGACCAAAACACTGCCTCCTCCTCCCACATCCATCACGTTGAGCTTCAGCCTGTTTTTACGAGACGATCACGTTCAAGGCTCCACAGCCATAACGGCTCCTTAATAACCGCGGGCTTCTTCATTTTTATGTCGGTGGTATTCTCCGTTCTGCAGACTAATATTAATCCACACCCACTTTCTCTTTCCTTTCCCACCTAAACCCCCTAAAGTCTTCCTCCTCATGGTGTCTGTTTTTCTTTGCTCCAGGATGCAGACATCTTCATTCCGCTGCCTTACATCCATATTTTATGCTTGAATTACAGCCTGCCCAGTTTTTCCCGTTCCCAGAGACTTGGCTGTGGAGCAGCGGACATGCAGGGCTGGATGGACAGCCTGTCTGCTGATCACCAAATGAGGGAGGAACATTTTCTCAGAGGAGAGCAGAGAGCTCTCGATGTTTGTTGTTGCTTCTCTGATTAACAGAACAAATGGCACATCCTTAAACTCGACCCCTAACGGCTGGACCATAAAGCAGATTAATGCAAAAAATAAAACCATTGCAGAGCAGAGAACTCAGTTGGTTGTTTAACAGACCTGTCACTGACTTTTTTTCTTTACAACATTTCACTCCCTTTAATCTCATCTGTGTGTTTTCTTTACCTGCTTCTCTTCTCCTCTGTCCTCCTCTCAGTCTTCATACAGTATATGCTTTGTGTTTTTTTAACTTTTCTTATCTGAACCTTTTTGTGTGTTTGCTGTGCACACAGACAATCCATGAGAGCCATCTGTCAGAGCCCCTTCATAGCAGTGAGGGGTCTCTGACTAATGTATGGAAAAGACAAACTCATAACTGAGAGACCACAAAAAAAGGAGAGGCAGATGAAAACATGATCCGGCATATTCATATCCTTTCACTTAGCTTTTCAGTTTACTTATACAACATAACAATTAAGCCGGACCGATTGGCCCTGCATTAAGGCTTATTAATCGACATCCTGCTGTTAGAATGACAAAGCACTCGGGGATAATAGCTGCAGTCCTTGGTGGAAAGTGTGTTCAGCTACTGCGCTGTGACTTTAGACAGAGGCTGCTGAGATATGATGAATGAACTCAACATCTCACCATTAATGCTTTCAGATTGTGTAAACAGATTATGTCATAGACAATTTGTCTTTTTAAAAGAGCGAAGCATAAACTGACCACGTCTCTGTAATGCCACACACTGTCAAGCTGCCTGACTTTGGTTTAGAGGGGTCACCTTGAAGCTGAAAGGTCACAAACCTGACCCCGACAATGTCATGTTTGAAAAGACATGGAACCTGCTTACTTTTAGTGAAGTGTGTGATGCTGTCCAACAGTTGGAAGAAAGAGTTTGTCTCCCAACCAAGGAAGACAAAAACAAATGGCCTGAAGTCATGGCTGCCCTGAAAGCTGCACAATGAAGGATGTGCTGGAAATAAACGCAGTCATTTACTAAATGGGTGAGTGAAATGTGGTGTTAAGAGCTTGAGTGCTCAACCTTAGATAGCACGCAGTTGAGGACCACTCCTGGACCAGATACAGCACTACCGGCTTTTATTACATCCAGAAACTTCAGTGGCCTAAATATAAAATGGAAAATGTGGCCCTCAAACACCAAATATAATGCGCTCTTGGCAATTTGTAATCAAACAATTAAAGCTGTTTTTAGAGCTTTTTTCATGTCCAACCTAAAGCATTCATCACGGTGGGTCCCAAAGTAAAGCACTTTGTGAGAAATTAAAGAGGAATGGAAGTAAATCAAAGAGAAATTAAAAGAAAGAAAAATATTTTTGCCAGGAAATCACTTTAAATACAAAGCATGTGACTTCAACCAAGGGTGAATGCATCTTGACAGGATAATCATTGTTGTTTCCACAATATCTTTGATATCTGCTCACTCTGTACGGAAGAACCAGTCCCTGTGAAAACATGATATTCCCTGGATAAGCACGAGTCACAGGGAAAACTTGCTTTTGGGAGGAAATGTTCTTCTTGGGTTTTTAACACAAAACAAAACACATGTGGAAGAAGGTGAGACGGAGGTTGTGAAGGGCGATGGCGGGCGATAGGTTTCATCACCTGTGTCGACGCTACTGACCAAGTCAGAATAATGTAAAGCTGAAGAAGAGACTAGTGCGTCGGACAGTTTGTATGCAACGGCACCATCTGCAGTGAGATGTTCGTTAGGAGTAAACAGGACCAAAACAATAAGGAATGAACGAATCAGAGGCAACGTTAAGGTCCAATAGGTTGGAGAAGGTTGAGAAAAGATCCCTATGGTGAAGGATGCTCTAGACCAGAGGTCTAGAAACTTTTCCATGCCAAGGACCCACCAAGAAGTATTTGCTTCTGGCCGGGGACCTTCTGTACAAACCCACGGACAATGCTACAAATAACGAACACGTTTTCAGTTGTCAAAACCCTTTTCAGTGAGTTAGCTTGAGGAGCAGAGCAGCATGACAACAGGTGCAAACTGTGTGTTCAGGTATTATATTATTGGAAACATAAAAAACTGACAATTATGGGTTTTTTTTCTTATCTTTTCTCCAATTTGCAAAGGTCACTTAGCGCCACCCTGGGATTTGAAAACCACTGCATGGAACCAACAGACTGAAGAATCAGATGATGGCGATAATGGCGAAGAAGAACAGTGGTTTTCACTGTTGCATCGCAGCACAAACGTCGCCAGTTCAAGCCCGTTCAGCTAAATCAGCTCGTATATGTATGGAGATACATGTTCTCTGTGTAAACATTGGATTTACTTTTACAATACTCTGTCTTATCGTGATGATCACATAAAGATCACTTGATGCTACTGCTTTTGACATTTATAACACCTACTAACAGCAAGGCCGCAACCTATAAACTACAAAGTCTGGAATCAATCCCCCAACCCTCCTGTTATATGCATGAGTTTCTCCGTGTAGTCTTTTTTCTTCCCACAGTCCTAGAAGCAGTACTGATTGGGATCAGGTTGATTAAAGACCGTGGGAGTTAATGTGAGTGTGATTGATTGTTTGTCTTTACATATGGCCCTGGAATGGACTGAAAACAAAGAAAGTTTAATCAGATTTATTCAGTGTGAACTGAAGTTGGCTGCAGGGTTCCCTGTGTCCCTTAACAAGAAAGTCATAGAAGACAAACAACATCGGAAAAAACGATTAACCTACAAGGCTTTGTGTGATCATTGGTTTTGGAGGAATTCTTCGTCGTCCGTTATAGGTTTCCAAAGTTAGCATCTTCTGGAAAACGCCTCTGACGACAGTTAAAGAGTCCCTTGATGAAAATAAAATAGTGCTTTCTTGGAAAAGCAACGTCCTACAGTATCTTTTCTTATAGTTATTACAGACGTGAATATGTCAAATTCCAAATTCCTCATCTGCCTCTGCTATTCGTGGACAATTTGATGTTTTTCTCACATGTCCCTCAACTCTACAGTGCCAGTTTTTGTCAGACCAGGTGTTCTTCTGTTCTCAGTGTTCCTCCTACAGCCGAAGACAAACGGCTCCGTTTGGACTTTTTATCCCTCTGTGTGAATTGTCAGTGCTGTGGTCGGTGGTATCCGTGTTTGACGATGGTTAAATGTTGATGGGGCTAAACACAAATTAGTTTGATTGACTTATTGGTTTTGGATTCTGTTGAGTGTATTCCAGGAATGTTACCATGGTTCCCTTCTGTAGGCAGGGGAGTGTCCCTGGTTTACCACACTGCTGAATCATTCAGATACACTTCCATGTTTATTTGGTCTTAATTGTCAATGAAAGTAGACATTTCTGAGAATGGACACGGAAAATGTATCGCAGGACAGACGTCCACACAGAGAACAGCTGTCATTTTTATTTCTGGCACAATACTGGGCTCTAGAAATAAGCCCCAACATGTGGGAGAATGTCCAGCACAGGGTCCCCAGGGAAAATAAAGGTTGTCATTGGGATATTTAAAGTCTCCTACATTCCACTCAAGCTTTGGTGCTCCTCGTCATTAAAATGACACTCAATACATTGTCTACCTGCCAGTGGATAGCTGTAAAAAAAAAGACAATAATGGGATGATGTGCTTTTTAAATAAAATCTTTCACTTTCATAATCTCAAAGCCCCAAGGACATCCAGCTGATGCCTTTCTCTTTGTTGCTCCCAATCTCCGTCCCTCTTCACGGCTGCTTGTCACTTGAACAAAGCTGTTGAACAAACAGAGTGAATTAATTCTGCTGCTTTACTGCTTTGTGTCAAAACGTCCTCTAAGACCAGAAGAGTCGGGATAATCACATTAGAGTGATTCTCAGGGAGCTCACAGCCCTACTGCCTCCGCATCAGAACAAAAAAACGTCCAACCGAGGAAAGACATTTGATGTGAAACTGGCAGCAGCGCAGAAAAAAGCAGCCAGGTCCTCTGACATCATGGGACAGTTCTGTCCCTGCCAAGGATCAATGACTTTTAGCCAGACAAACAAAGAGTGACCCCCGGTTGAACAGCAATTTTGTTTGTGTTTGCTGCTGTGGACACTGGATTAGGACGATGATAGACTGGGATTGAAAGGTACGGTATCAAGGGATTGGTTATAACAACTACAAATCTGCATTGATGTTGCCCCCTGCTCGTGTTTTTTCTTTTGACCATATTTTCTAACTTTTAAGGATTGTGAGGAAAGTGTTTTCCTGGGTAACAATAATAATAATAATAATAATATGAAATAGTAGTTGTCTAAGTGAATCAATAGCTTGTTGTCCTCTTTGATGTGGTCCTTAACTGAGGTGGAACAAATATTTCAAGTTAAAGCTCAACATGTTGGAGGTTCATTAGGGTAAGGTGGAAATGCGTGCCATCTGGCACACGTGTCTCTACGTGAGAGGCTTGACATTAAAACTGTAAGACAATATGTTTTGTGTTTTAATGTTTTTTTTGTTCTTACTTCAGGTTTGTGTATAGCCTACACCAGGGCGCGTCCTGCACGTGCGCCATTGACTCAGCAGAGCGACATTCCTGAAGACGCACAAGTGCAAAAATCCCTGTTCATGACCGAGTTAAAAGATAGAGCAGGGCGGGAGGTGTGTGTGTGTGTGTGTGTGTCTGTGCTAGTGGTAGTAACTCAACTGCTGCATCATAAATACTGCATCGAGTATTAATATTCAGTACTGTGTCTTTTGTTCTTTCTCTCCATACATTAACACACACAGGTTTGTAAGTGAGTTGGACCAGATTAAAAAATATTACAAGTTAAATCAATATACTGTCTTTTAACGTTCCTCCCTCACACCCTACATCAGAATGTAACCAGCAGGAAGTTCTGTCTAATTGGCCCTGCTGCACGACTAGTTTAACTACTACTAGTCTTTATACTTTTACGACTATTATTCTGCTATTAGTATTACCACTGTTGCTACCACTTGTACTGCTAAGACTTGATTTACGACCACACATGGCCGACGATGTGGCCACATGTGCTCATCTCTCAACGTGACATAATACAAGAATTCAATTTTTTAGTTCGTAGCACATGTGTATCACAACATTTGGAAGTGTTTTCTGGCAGAGATGTGGAGTTTATGTAATCCTGAAGTCTGTGTCTGATGACATGTTCACTGCAGTACTGGTCATGTGGTCTGTTCTCACTTGCTTACAGTCAAGAACACCCTGATGCCTGTGGCAGAGGCCCGTCCTATGGTGTTCTGGTCTAGTACTACTTCTTTCTCACGGACTGTCGTATATGTACTGAAGCAGTATTTATTACCACTGGTTATTTAATAACTACTACATGTTACTACCTTAACTACTGTCAATAGTATTATAACGATTTCACTTTCTTACATATATATTATTATTTCCAATAGTATTATAACTATTTTTATCACTTTCTTACATATATATTATTATTTGTACTACCTTTACTATGAATATTACTGCTGCTATGTCAACCTATTACTAACAACCACAGTACTTCTACTACAGTTACTTCTAAATTGAATCACATTATATCAAAATGAACTTTTATGGCCAAAATAAAAAAAACACACATTTGATACAGGATACTTTACTGCTCTCTCAGTCTCTGTGTGAGAGTGAGTGAGTGTGCAGTAATGCAATACTGCAGTATCAGTAACAATGTGTGAAATGCTGTGATCAACATAATGATAATGACAATGACAATGACGGTAATTAATGCCTTTGAGCTGGATGTGATCCTGCAGCCAAAAATATTCAAACATAAATAATTAAAACAATAAACAGATAAATAAATACATGTTTAGTTCAAATTTGTGCTAGGAAATGATTTTGACCTTGATAAATGTCATGATTATCTTTGATTAATCACAATTAATCAAATAGCTTTCTGCACAATTCAATAATTAAGTGACAGATTCACACACGTCATAAAGTACGCTGACATGTAATTGGTTTACAGTCACTTAAAATAAAATAAAGATGTATTTATTTGAATACTCTAGTCTCAATAACAAAGCTCAACTTTCTTGCGGTTAAAAATAACTGTGTTTCTATGAAGTGGTTCTGCTGGATGAGATTTAAAATGAAAGTATTCATGAGCCTTCAGGAACTTCTTTTTCTGTTGCCTCCAGTTCTTTTCTGCCCCAGCGTCTGTGAGTTCAGAGAAATTGAAATTTTGTCCAGGACATTTCATACGTCATGAGACATCAGCGTCAACTCCTCGACAGTCAGAAACGACGATTAAACAGCAGCATGGTGGGAACAGCAGAGATGGATTTTGGATAACACTGTAGTTTGTTGTTTCCCAAAGACTGGGTCGCGGCCCTCAGGTGGGTCGCAAGAGTTTTTTTTTTTTGGGGGGGGGGGTCGTCTCGCATCATGTTTCCCAGGAGTTTATGAATAATGTCTATTGACTTGGGTCGCGAAGGTTTGTGACTTTTAAAATATGGGCCCCCAGGAAAAAGGTTTGGGAAACACTGCTGTAGTTCACTAGGAAAACAATTCTGCCCAGATGATGATGAGATGCATCAAGAACAAGGTGTAAAAGTTTCCAAATTAAAAAATATTATTTGACTTAATTTTCACGCAGTTCTTGCAGAGTATGTGTCAGTCTGTCAGACCACCACAATTTCTGTCTTTGATGAGACTGGTGATGACACCAGCTCCAGTCAGTACTGATAAACAATCCCTCCTACTGACCAGCGCCCCCTAGGGTTGGTCTATATTAATATTCAAAATAATAATAATAAATAATTTTGAAATAATGTTCAAGTTTAAATCACGCTTTCAGACTTGTGAGCTGGTCCTGCTCCTCCCCCCAGTCCTCACCTCCTCTTCCTTTGCTTCTTAGGTTTTTATTAGCAGATGTTAGCTTTGAAATTCGAGGTTACGAGGATTACAACACGGGTAAGGTTGATGTGTTTATGCCACACAAGGTCCAACATACGCTTTCAAAGGAAACATAGGTATGTTCAGCAGCCTGCCCTCACTCCTGACTCCTCCCTTCATCCTAGAGGACAGGCTGGCTGACCCAGGAGGAGGAGGAGATAGAGGGGGAGGAGATGAGGAAGGAGGGAGGGAGAACAGGAGGGAGGTGGGAAGGTTGTGAGGTAAGAACAGACAGAGCTCTGCTCCTGGTTGACGGGACACACGCACTCTGTGGCAGCCTGACGGGACGCGCGGGACGGGACGGGACGCAGATTAATGGATTACCCGCACACTGGTCCTCACCTCTGGTAGAGGAGCAGAGAGAACCGCACACCTCCAGACTGTGACTGCGGGGGTCAGCGGGGATCCACTGCTCCAGTCAGGAGCCGGATGGGAGCACACTTAGAGTGACAGCGCCGAGAATTTGAAGAATTTTGGGGCAACATCTCAAACAGCTGCACCAGTGAAGTGGCTCACATGTGAGTGGCCGCCTGCTGTTTACTCTGCGCTCAGTGATTGATTTTACACCCATTACTCAGTGCCTTATTTATACTGCCATAAAGACGGTGCCAGATATTTATATATCTCAATTGTTTTATTATAGTCTCCATAACTACACACATGGAACCGTGTGACACATCTAACCAGTGAAAGGTCGTAAAAATATTTATTGTAAACGTTCGCGTGAAACGTGTCTGTTTCTCTCGGTCAGATCAAATCTGCGATACTTATTTTATTATTGTTATTCTGCGAACATTTTAACCAATTACTTCCAATAAAGCCTCCGTCTTTCGTCTCACTTATTACAGTTAATGAATTACATGAGCGTAAAATACAAACGAGCGCATTTAAATTAAATTTAATTAGTTTAATATTTAAATATGAACTGATACATTTTTGTTTTTTTTTTCTTTATGTCTTATATGAAAAATCTAAGGATTGAGAAACTAAACTTCAAATATTGAACAGTTAACCGGTTTCTAACTGAAAGCTAAGTTTCGTCATCGACGTGTTTTGGTTGTTTTTTTAAACTTTTCATATTTAAAAGTCTTAGGATTTCTCTGATCGCCTGTGTTTTTCTGATGTAATTAATAATTTGGCTCATTAAAATACATGAAGTGGCATAAAAGAACAGCAAATGCATCCTAAACGTTAATTAAGAAATAAAACAAAATAAAAATTTCATATTCTGTGATGTCAAAAAACGCCATATATAGACTTAGAAGCTAATAATAATCAATAAAAAATGTCAGGGAAATTTAGATGATTCATTTGTTAGTCAAACTATTTACAAAATGATGTAAAATAAAGATCACTGTGTCATAAAATGTTAAAACATTGACTGTTTTATTTGGTAAGCAGAACAAAAAAAGACCCAAATTTGGTTGTCTTTATATAACCTAACCACAACTATGAAATATAAATGATTAATTAGCTGTCAGTTAGTAATTAATATGGGAACTAATTGTTGCAACATCATCATGACAATAAAGTAAATATCTCTGGTTGGAGCCAAATTAATTTCTCAGTTGACTGTACTACTGTACGTGCAGATTGTGTTCAGCTAAGACCAAGCTGCGGGCGTTAAATGTTTAATGACAGAGCCTGATTGAAAACGTACGTGGTGACTTGATTCCTGGACTTAAGAAAAAAAAGCGCTCCGGGGAGTTGTCAGGATGCTAATGTGATCTGCTTTATCATGTAATGTTAATGGATGTCCAGGTGACAGCTCTGTAATGCTTTGTCCCGCAGTACTGAGAGGAGAGCCAAACACGCCAAGGGTAAAGGACACGCATGAGAACGGCTTACCATGCACTGAGAACAAGGTAAGAGCCGACAGGATCCTATACACTCAACTGCACTGACCTGGGGCTCTCCGTCCTATTGTGTGTGTGTGCGTGTATTGTATATGCGTGTGATTTTTTTTCTGTCCTCGGCCCATGTTTTCAACAACATAATTCAAAGCTCTGTGGAAGATGATTGAAGGTTTGTGGTTTCTGGTTGGTTGTTCTGTGTTTGTGGTAGACACAAGTTTGTGTCCTCAAAGCTCATTGACTTTTGCCAATATTTGGCCACAACAACTCATTAAGTCCCTTGAAAACGAAGATGATATGAGGTGACATTGTCCTTAAATCTGCTATTTCTCCATACGGGTCATGGGGAAGACGGAGCCAATCCCAGCGGGGATAGGGCAAAGGTTAAGTCAGACCCCGGACAAGTCATCAGTCCAACTTGTGGGGGAGTGGAGGGGGGAGTATATGGAGATAAACAACCATGTCGGGTCACGTTTACACTCGCCTGTAAAGTCTATGCAAACGTATTGCAGTTCCAACTGAAAACCGCCCACAACTATTCTTATTTTTTTCAGTCAGCGTTGTCAGATCTCTACACCGCTCGGCTCAAACCGTATCAACCAGTATAAACTTCCCACCTTCAAGGTATTTCGACTGACGTTGGTCCACAGTATTTACCCTTCAGGGCTCAACCTTTTTGAGGAAAATAGCAGCAGATCCCTGTTTTGTTTGGGACAGGTCCTTAGTGTGCTGGTTAATGATCCATGACCAGAAAAACTATCAGTCAAGTCGTACCCGCTCTTTATCAGCGCTGATAAGAGGACTTGGACCTTCTTCCTCTCCAGACCTCATCAGTTTTGACCACTGGCCACTGTGTTGTGGAAACAAATGCACAGTTTTGACTTGTGAATACGACATTCAGCGGGCGCTGCAGCGCACAACCCAAGCGCGGGGGAGTAAAGACTGTATTACTGTGTGCAATGAGGTGTGGTCCCACATGATTAACATTTAATGGGGTTGTTTGGAAAAGACAGTAATAGAACAAAGTGTTTACTATTGTTTTTCCGTGGAGCCACAATCATTGGCGAGGGCGACAACCTGAGTGACATACGCTGAAACACAAATATAAATGGTTGCTCTTTGCCACCAATGGAAATATTTCACGTTCTCAATTACTACTGTGTACGCCAGAGGGGACTGAGGCCACGTGTGTCCACGTAATGGGACTGGTGGAATAAGGTATGGTCATAACTGGTTTATGATGCAAATACTCCGTCACACAGTCAAGCACGTCACGCTCATGACTTGTTGTGTGAGAATCTTTTGAGCGGCTTGTAAATAAAGCTCCACGGCACACTCATAAATCATGTGGCTTAAATGTTGTATTTGATTCATTTCATAATTTTCTCCCATGTCAGATGCCAGTTTGGGTAGGACATTTTAGTCCTTTTTAGCAGCCGCCAAGACCTATTAATAAGGAGGATAATTACAGGAGGACTGTAATAATACGCAGATCTATGACTGTTTCTTCTTGAAAATTGTCCCTTAATGACAGGGTGGAGAATTTGTAAGAATGTAAAACAGGCCATTGAGTTCCTGGATCATTGTGAAAAGGTGAGGGCGAGAAAGAGACAAAAGACGGAGAATAACAGTGTGAGATGGAAAATTAGTGACAAGTTCAGTGTAAACAGAGCGGCTAATGAGGATCATTTGGGTCAAACCTGGTCAAAGGAAACTAATTAAGCAAACGACAAGGGCACACAGGCCAAACAGGGAGGTGTTCACACTCACAGGTTCTGACGCCAAAACAATCTCCCTCTGAAACGATCATCACACCAAGCCTTAAAGTTGCTTCGCTCAACCGTTGTCGTAGTTGGGAAAGAAATGACCGAAGTCATGTTGAAAGATGTGCTCTGTGGTTTGTGGTGCACTGTGAAAACATGTTCTCGTCAGCCCTGAGGCATGGTGGAGGCATGATACTGTGGTGCACGGGAACAGCAGTGTGGAAAAGACAAGAAGGATGGCTGCACACCAGTTTGCCTCCGCGGGGTTAACGGAGGGAGGGATGGACTCCACCATTAATCAGAGCGAAAGCTTCAAAGTAAAGAGAGGAAGCAGGAGACCAGGCTAACTACTGAACGCAATGTCCACTGTGCCTCCAGCAGAGACGGAATTAATTCTGCTTAGCATTAAGTTAAACGGACAGTTGAGGATGCTGTGCAGTGTTTACGTTATTAAGGACAGAGCAAAGCAGTTAAATTAGCAGAGACAGAGGTAATACAGAGAAACCTGCGTCCAGCTCTGGTCCGTGGATGATATCCACCTCCTCTGTGGACCCGCAGGAAGAACTCTCCTCTGAGCGGAGGAACTGTGTGTGGCAGGAGTTTGGAACAGTCTGTACTGTAGGCCTCTTATAATAGAGCCACAAAACCATTTAAAGATAATCTGTGTTGATTTCTTGGATTCATGCTTGATGCAAATGAGAGGTGAGCACATTGTATTTGGACAAAATACTTTGTGTCCTTTTGAGTTGCAGGAGAAAAGAAACTCAATTTACTGGTTTTATGACATCAACAGCCACAGACTGGTTTGTAGACCTTCTAAAAATACAATGGAAACATAATTCTATTGTTTATTTATAAACCACTGACAAATCTGATTATGTTTCTTAAGGATTGGACTTAGATCTATACCTGAAAAATACTCCAAACAAGTCAGGACAGAGTTTCTTTATGATACACTGGAATGTTTCAGTAAAAGACAAATCAGGCACACATACAGATTGTATGTTGTAATGATCACTTCCTTTAGGCATGATGATGTCACTTCCGCTGCTGTGGTGCAATTGTCGTTAACTTGACGCAGATGTGAAACTGTCCGATGTCGGTGAGCTCTGCTATATCAAAAATACTATTT
This sequence comes from Cynoglossus semilaevis, assembly GCF_000523025.1. NCBI lineage: Eukaryota > Metazoa > Chordata > Actinopteri > Pleuronectiformes > Cynoglossidae > Cynoglossus > Cynoglossus semilaevis. Next base: position 2,921,960 of record NC_024316.1, on the reverse strand, counting down.
GTTTTGCACGTAAAAATAATCTCCTGTATATCACATTCACCTGTGATCAAACTGTGTCGGAATTTCTCAACTCAACAACTTTTGCGTTTGCTCATTTTTTTGACAACCATATTTTTGTGGACTATAGGTCGCACCTTTTTTCATCCTTTGACTGGGATTGCAACTTATTCTTAGGTGCGACTTTTTTAAAAAATATATAATATTATTCTTAGGTGCGACATAATTATTAGTTATTTTCACACTGACAGCCGCTAGAGGGCACTCTAGCCGGCTAGTGTGACTTATACTCCAGAGCGACTTATAGTCCGAAAAATACGGTACTCCTGGAGATTGGCCTGATCTCCACAATGTAACACATTTTAGTCATCGGATTGGAATGTGTCTGAGAGTGGCGACGATGTCTTCATACATCTTCTTGAAGCAGGACCCAGCTGTGAGAAAGACTCTGTCTCCACAGGTCCTGAGAGGAGATTATAGAAGGCTGTTGTTAGTGGAGTGATGGAGCTGACATGGAGCTGATGCATGGTGCAGAGGTATGAGGGGCGGCTGGTTGTAGAGAGCCTTGTGATTAAAGAGGTGAACTTCAGGCTGAATACACCAAAGGACAGTGAACCGGTGAGGACTCTGAAGGTCGCAGGAGTTTGTGAAGAACAAAGTTTAGACTTTCAGGAGATGTTGCTGTCAACAATGTCAACTAAATGAGGATATAATAAAAAACATTCAAAGGTTTTCCACCTTAAACAGACAGTGAGAGGAGTGAACACAGACAGGCGATTTTTCCTCTGGTGGCAGAAGGCAAAGTCAGCGCTGTAAGCCCTAGACACACATTCCCATTTGCTGCTGACAGGTCCTGAAAACATGACAGGAAGTTTACCCTGTCAGTTGAGATCCCATTATTAAAATTTACTGAGTGAGATTTGTTAACATTAGCCGTACGGTAGTAGCTGTGGATTAATGCCTTTGACTGCTTTACTACATCGGCGCTCATCAATCTTTATAATTTATTTGGACAGAAGAAGAGGAAGATTTCATGAGACACCGGTCACATGGGCAAATATATGTAACGAGATTATGTGGACAGTATAAAGGACCGCGGCAGCACAAAGAATTCTCTCATGAATTATGTCGTAATTACAGAGAGGGGTGCATGTCTCCGTAAAGAGAGGGTAGGAGATTCCTTGATGTTAAAAGACTTTGCTGTCTAAACCGCTAATTAAAATAACATGAAGTACACAAATTAATAAAGAGATAATCACAAATGATATCCTTGGCTTTGATCCAAAGGCCCGTCAGACGGGACAGGACCCACAGGGCAGAGTGCTTGAGAAATGACAACACAAACAAAGCACATTTAAAGAGATAAAAGGTTTTTAAACGATTGTACGTTTTAGCAATTTTGCTAGCTTTGTCGAGCAACAGTGGCCCCAGTCAAACAAAAAGTTATTTGTCCGTTGCCTACGGGACGTTCTGTTTAGACCCTCCTGCTTTTACCTAAGGGAGAAGTGCAGCTGTTAACACACAGCTCTGTTGTTGTGTGTCACTGAGTGCTGTCGGCAGGAAAAAGGGGGAAACTCTGGTCCGACATATATCATCTCGGTATATACATTGTAAACTGTAGCCTAGCAGTTATTGAGCAAACCTGGTCAGCCGGAGGGGTTAGCACTTTTAGCTTTTAACATGCTAAAAATAGCATTACGTGTGATTCACAACATGAGTAGGTTGCCTATGAGACCACACACAGTGTTGAACATGTTTGTATGGACTTCAGATACCTCTGGTACTTACATTAGTTCTAGGTCAAGTCTATACCAGTCATCGGACTCGTTCTCTGGTGAAAATGTGTGGTGTCGCAATGATTCGCATTTTTTTACGGTTACAGTGAAGGTTGTGTTTTAATATTATGTGATGAACTAGTAGGCAGTGTTATACAACGGCCACATTACTTTGGGTAACGAGGTGATGCACACTGTGCCTGAGCTCAGCCCAAATTGCAGTGAGTGACCATGACAGAAGGAAACGAATGTTTCTGTTTCTGTAACTCTCTCAGCAGAGGGTGTATCAATAAATAAAAATTAAATTAAAAAAAGATTAAAGACAAATAAATATTAAACTCTCTGTGTAGTTCAACTTTATCGTAGAGTTTTCACACCAAGTACCATCTCTCTGCTCTCCTGCAAATGAAGCGTCCGCTACTGTAAACAGAAACAAATATGTCACAACAAAAAGTCAGTTCTACGTTGCGCCTTCTGGTGTTTTATTAAATTGCTCGTATTATAACAGAACAAACACTCATCAGGGTAATGAGACTGTGAAAAAAAAACACGTATCACTGGCTGACTGGTGCACGGCTGCTTATAGTGGAAATACTGTATGGAGTATCAGGTCGCTGCAGCAGCACAGGTTTTGAGTAGAAACAAAATGGAAGCCGGCCTGTGTGTCTGAACCTAGCATAAACTGACCTGTGACCACGGAGGTTAAGCAATCACATGGTGATTGTCAGTGTGGAGGGTAAATGCATTCTGGGTAAATGGTTTGAGCAAAGGGAGGAGGACAAACCTTAACTATCCTTGCTAGCTTCTGAGGCAAAGGCAAAATATAAAGTACTTTATACATAACATTTATATATCACAAAGGCAGAGAAATAATCTCCCTCATACCTTCGTAATGCCCCCATCTGAATGCTGGACATGACCCCACATCGTCAATCAATTCTGTCAATTCAACAAATTACTACAAAGAAAGTTCTTCCTTTTTGAAATTTAGTACCAAACGTTTAACGACAGTAGTACAGGTCCAATTTTATTTGGGGTCAGAATGACCACAGAAGGAATAAATGCACAACACACTGAAAGTTAAGGCACCCTGGAGTAAAAGTGCAAGAGAAACAACAGGTAACGCAAGATTCAGTTGACTAATATAGAAGTGACCGAGGTCAACAAGCGGTGTGTAACTGCCTGGACAAACACCACAGTAGGGTCACTGTTCTTTTCTGAGTTAGCCAGTGCACGTTGCGTAGCACTATTTTGAGCATGTTAAGAGGTGAAAGTCTGACAGAGGAGGTAAATCGTGTACCGGCTTCTCACTAGGGACCTCTGGAGCCAAGTTGAAATAAATGTCCTATTTTTTTTTACCGTCCTGTTTAACAACTTTATGACTTTTCACCACAGTGTCATGAGTCATATTTAACTGGAATATTCCTTTCAGACTACAGCTTAATGTTTGGCGTGTAGGTCTACTTGGCCTCGCCTGTCATGCCTTCATCTTGATAGATTCCTTTGTCAAAGCCAGTGTGTGGCACTCGACAGTGTGTTCAGCTGTGTTATCACACCCAGCAGTGACTAGGCTATCACTAGAAAATAGGCCTGTGCAGAGTTGGAGAGTCTTGTTAGTGCAACTCACTCGCACAATACTATCAGTAAAGGTGTTCTATTTTTAGGCATGGAAAATCATGAAGTACCTTCTCGTCTGCACATGTATACCCTCAGCACTCCCTGCACATTAGTCATGATAATAAACCAATACGGTGTCAATCATCCCACATCAGTGTCTGAACAAAGGCCTCCTTACAGCTAAATATAGGACGACCGTTCCCCCTTATCTTAACTTTTCTTTTACCTTTCCAGCTAGTTTATTTCTTTTCCTGTTTCTTTTCCCTCTGACTTTTTTTGCCATTTGTAGTTTATTTAACCAAGACTCCCTACGACATCCCGCAAGTCCACTCCACTCTCTGTTCTTCTGCACACATTTATTTTTAATCGGAGAAAAAACAAGCAACATTCACTGAGATCAACATGGTGTATAATCGGGAGAATGGAAATAAATGCTGAGACGCATGAGAAAAATGATGGACGAGGGGGAACGAAAACAGTGGCAGGAATGTTGAGGAGTGATGTACAGTATGTCGGTCAGAGCCATGACAGGAGTGGAGCAGAAGTCATGGATGTATTAGTGAAGAGGGAAATCTGTCAAAAACATCCAAAGATGAAAATGGAAAACGTGGCAGAGAAAACAGTATAATCCTAAATGATAAGTATACAGTGATCCCTCCTATCACGGTAGCTGTGTTCCAAGAGCCACGTATTACGTATATATTTACCCTTTACCAACATCCCCCACACTATTATCAACCCTCCGTAGACTGTGTTACCCTTTCCCACACAATCATATACACAGTAGAGTTGTAGAATGGCGACGCACAACGAAGTGAACGAGAGAGTGAACGACAGACAAGGGGAGACGCTGAGAGATGCTACGATTCATGAGCCAATCAGTGTGAGGAACAGAAGCACATGCTCAATTAGCCAATAGTACACCACATTGTATTAGCCAATAGTATACTGAGTACCATCTCATCTAGGTCAACAAAGCTACCAGCGATGGTTCGCAAATGCGCTTATCTCAATTTCAAAATGCAAAATCGGATTTAAAAATAAAAAAATATACCGAGGGGGTGAAAGGAGAACCACGATACAGAGAGGGAGATATAACGAGGGAGTGAAAGGAGAACCACGGTACAGAGAGGGAACTAATGATAAAAAGAATAAAAAATACCAGTAAATAAATGTAATCTCTCTGCGTAGTTGACACAGTAAACGGAACAGAAAGTGATCACAGCTTTTACACCAACAGCACGTTTCAACTGTTTCAGTGTCACCAACATTGTGTAGAACCGTTTCCATGTTAACAAATTCACACCAACGATGTTGCTTTAATGATTCTCAAGAAAAAAAGTGACTCAGTGAGGCGTGAACTCCTCCACTCGGGCATTAAAGTGAGCTAACACAGTAGGTAATAGGCGCAGACGGTTGTGGCAAAAGTGGTCACAGAGTATTTGAGTAAATCGACTGGATTGGCACATGCTTTAAAATGTGAGTGTTAGAATGCAATAACCAGCCCCGTGCTGATACCAGGATCAGTATCTGTGCATCTGCTCTAACAGTGTCACAACAGGACATTAAATACAGCACACTGATGCATGAATTACTTATTTATGTTATTCTTAGATTTCACAACTACATTTTGACACCTCCTCCTCCTCCTTATTATGTATCTTCATGTCTAATTTAAACCGTTTGTGTTTAATCATGGCTCATTAACTTTGACCTTCAGCACTGAGTGATACACACCAACGCAGAAAACTTAATTGAAAGTTTCGACACTGCATCAGAAACATACCCACAATCACATTATGCAATGATTGTACATTGTGTTACAGGGCTATTCATGACTGACTACCTCAACCAGTTCACCTGTCACCAGTCTGTTAGATTCAGGGTCACGTGCCATGGTGCAGTGGCTGATTGTGCCAAAAAGGTTCCCTGTTGGAGTCTTGTTTTCTGTTGTCTTCTGTGACCCAGTCCATGGGTTTTTACTTTGTACTTTATATTCGTACTATAGTCTAAGAGCAAGTCAACTGTTACTGCAGTCAACGTCAGAGGACTGATTGTTTCTGTACGCTGACAACCTGTCCAGGTGTAAACAGGGATTGGCTGGAGCTCCTCCCACAAGGTCATGACTCGACTCCAAAGGTCATGTTTTTTTCACAACTAAATCACCCGCCCACTGTGGGTTTGACTACCCCAGGCATGCGCATGTTATTTATATATACAAAATTCACAAGACACGTTATGTTTCATTGGACTTTGACATGACCTTGTTATAACACAACTGGAGCCCATTAGTGTCGTGTCAAAACATGACTGATGTTTCAGTCAGCCTTAATGTGAAAACAGAAATAGAATTACACCCAAAGAACCCAGTAACAGGGAGAAATTGAATATATTTATACAGTCCATGTTATTTTGAATAACATTAATGAGACAAAGTTCAGCACAATGGGTAACAAACCATTTATAGGTCACACACACACAAGCAGTCTGCAAGTTTTCAGCAGTGACTGAAATGAATGAAATAGAACAAAAATGGGGAGGGAATGCAAGGGGTGGGGGCACAAGGAAAAACTGACAGAGAAAAATCAGAGTCAGATATAGTCAGTTAAAAAGGCAGAAATGTAAATTAGATTGAGAGTCAAAAGAAATATTCACAAAATAACACCCTGGAAACACTGGCTGAAAAACATCATAAACAACACCTGAAGCACAGCTGCTGTATGAGTGAATAGCATCAGCATGACAGGGTGATCAGAGTTACTATCTGGGCCCATTGGAAGCGGTATTTTACTAGACTGACTAACTGACTTATTTTAACCAGATGTGCAGCTTTGCCGCGATGATCAAAAACAAAGAGATAAAGGGTGATGGTCGTGTGCCTGTACTTTGTACTGCTAATGGTGAGTTCAAGGACCCGGGGGCTTGTCCTCACAGAAAGGAAAATAATACCCGTTGGTGAAAAATCAAGACAAATAGTTGTAGTTTCCCCTGAAGCTATGCTGTATTTGTGCAGCGACTCACCCGGGGCAGTTAGGACTATAGATGCCTTATAGAGCTACCCTATAGGAGATCTGGACTGGGGGACCCAAAGGGGGAAAAGGGGTCTCAAGTGCAGTCATGTATTTGATGATGAGGTGGCAGCGAAACAGGTCAGGACTCTGTGAAATGTGTTATAGATTATAGGTTACAACTAACATGGCTTAAAATCAAAAACATTAAAAGTAGTCGACGGGTTCACAGACAAACCAGTCGAAAACAGAGAAGAGGTAAAAATAGCTGTATTTCCAGAAAAAGTTGGAGACACTGAAAATTTAATAACAACTAAATCCTGTTATGACATTAGCAGTGTCTTATTTTTCTGGTAAAATGAAGAAGGAGAACATGTTGGCGTCATCACAAAATGGATTATAATTTTTAAAAATAAACTGGTTGGAAAATGAGTTCAACACTGTGTGTTTTTTTGTAGCTTTTACGTAGAATTGTCAAGACTGCTGGGTAAAACTCGGTTCCCTAACAGTGTGGGGATGTTCTGTGCGTTTTTAGGACATGTCGTGATGATTTCAAGTGGACAGATCTGGACTGCAGGCAGGTCTGCATCTCGACCCTCGGATCACCACTGTGAATCAACAGTGTGAGCTGCTGTCGCTCAGAAACATGAAGCAGCGAAATATCTGCGGCAGCGTCTGACTGTGCACACGGCTGCCAACTATCTTCGATATAGTCAGCCCTCGCCGATGTCTTGATTTGTTGACTGGGCGAGACGGTGATTCACAGACAGCAGGAGGCGCACTCAACCGCACATGTGGCCCAGTGTCGGCCCAATTCCGACAGGTGCAAGAGTGGCTGCAATCACACTAGCCATAGAATCCAGACTTTGATGGACAAACATGCTTTGGCGAGGCAGCAATGGCCAAGTCCCTAAAGGAACCCACAGAACACGCAAGGCAGAACAGAGGACATCCATGGGGTTTAAACCAGCAAACTGATGATCCAAGTGTAACCACATCTTTACCGTCTTAGACATTAACATTTTTAACCCTTTTTTTACTTCTTTGCATTTCCAAAATGTACCGACCATTCGAGAAATACCTGAGCTAGAGCAGCTCTTCACTGCAGAGGTGACTCTCTACGGAAAACACCTTTGGTTTCTTTTGATGAATATTGGATCGTAAATGTCTGGAAGTCCTTTGTTTTTTTTTTGATGAATATTGGATCGTAAATGTCACATCACTGAAGCACATGCAGCTTTGTCTGTGTTGTAAAGGCGGCAGTAGTAGAGAATGGGCTACAGGTCCTGCTGTATTAAGATGTGTAGCTATAGATGCTTCTCGTCTTTGGGGAGACAGACTGACACAGACAAAGGGAAGTATGACAGTACGGCACATATGGCAGGACAGTCAATGACTGCAGCAGGAAGCGCAAGGACAGAAAATAGCTTCTGACTGGAATTAAACAGGAAACACTGTTAGCAATGGAAACAAATGAAAACATGACCTCAGTGACGGGAGGAGAATACAAACAATGTCTGGCTGTTGTTGCTCTCAGTCTAATTTAATGAAATTTCATAAGAAAATGAAACAGAGGACTTCACCAAGAGAGTGTTGTCAGCACCGAGTGTGTATTTTAAAAAGGACACGTGTTGCTTTTACTTCCAGCGGTATGGTATGTTCCAAAGCACTCGGCCAACCAATCCACTGCTAAATGGGAGAAACTCAATAAAGGGATCAGATAGGCTCCGACATTAGGAGGATTCAAACAAGCAGATTGTTTGTTGATAAAATCTGCAGCAGGACAGTCTTGTGACCCTGCGTCGGTTTGAATCCTGCTGACTAATTTAGAGCGAACATCATGTTATCAAGCTACTTCATAAAAATTTAATTGGCTTTTCAACATCAATACTGTGCTTGTCTTACAGGAATGGAAAGCATCGGCGTGGAAACAGGCTGGGATGGGTTAGCTCTGTCCTCTCTGGTCACCGCTGGAAGGAACAACTACTCTGCCTTGTCTCTGTTGGCCTCAGATCTGAGCCCACACAACACTTCTCACAGCGGGGGATCCTTTTTTGGGATCTTTCCCGACAATGGTACCACCACCACCGCCACACCTCAGACTGTGCCTCAGCCCAGGGTCAGGGACATAGGCCTGGCCAGGGCGGAGATCGCGGTGCTCGGGGTGGTGCTGGCCTTCACCACACTGGGCAACAGCTTCGTCCTGTGGGTGCTGCTGAAGAGGAGGAAGCACAACGCACCCATGCATGTGTTCATGGTCAACCTGTGTGTAGCTGACCTGGTGGTGGCCTTCTTTCAGGTCAGTAATAACAATAATAATAAGCATTTTAAACAGAGGTGGTTCATGGAGTGTTCCAGAAAGGGCTGCTGCGGCTGCAGCACACCTGACCTGGATCTTTTAATCAACTGATCTGAATCTCCAGACAGCTGATTGGTCAGTCACTGTGCTTCGGATAGGTTGGAACCAAAACCTTTGTGGAACAGTTTGCCACCACTGGGTTAAAATGTGAACATTTTTGCAAATGGAGTTGGAGATTTGCTCAGGGTTACCAGTGTCCTCAGGGCGAAGGAATTCAGATCCTGTTGACACAACAGTCCTGGGTCATTACAGCTATTTTCAAGAGTCTCCCAAAAGTTGTGGTTCGAATCCCACTGAGCCCCCGAGCTAAACCTGAGTGTGTCTGGGATTACGTGATAATACAGGTGATCCAACCGCCTATCGCAGAAGATCGGAGGTTTTCGTCAGAGATGATTTTAACAAACGACCTCAGTTATTGTAGTTGTTAGTTACAGTCTTACTTTGCCTTTTGCAGTTTTCTTAAATTAACTTTCAACACACTTTCGTGTGTTTCAGTAAAGATCAAAGCGAGACCGTGCTAAAGACCTGGTACTGGCATCAATCCATCAGCATCTAATTGCGTGTGAATGAATCGTAGATGCAGTCAAACAGTCCTGGGTATGGATCCTCCACCCTCAGTTCAAATAAACACCTACGCAATTTCTGTTTGCAAGGACAAAATAATGTTTTAAACGAGCCGTATTGAACAAATATAGGCACTGTCAATATGTGTGTGTGTGTGTGTGTGTGTGTGTGTGTGTGGTCTGACTGACAGGAAGATGGCGAGAGAACAAATGAGTGCTGAGTAAACATGAAATAGGATATAAACCATTACACAGAAGAAATTGTGTGACACTTAGTGCGAACATTGTGGCGGCAGCATCAAACTGTAAACAATTACTTGACAAACAATCCCTAAAACGACTCCAGTCACGTTCAGAGGTGGACGGGACTCAGTCTTTCTCACTTTCTTAAGTCCCGGACCCACGAAAGTCAAGAAGCTCCATTTCTAAACTGACTCTCAAAGTTCACTGTTTTATCCCAACTAACGTCAACGTTCTCAGGACACAACAATGATGGGTCCTCAGATCGGCTGGCAGTCACGATGCACGTTCCGGAATTTGCCCTTGCGTGTCTTTACGTCACCTCTGACGATGTAGGCAGGATGCAGCGATCACACCTGAGCCTGTATTTACAATAATTCACCTTCATGTCAATGGATCATTTAAATGGTTTTAGTCAACAGACGGTGGATTACACTCTTTAATCTGCTGATGATGTTGACAACAGCAGACAGACTGTGACTCCTTATTTAATTCTTTTGTTTGTTTTTTTGCTCAGGTTCTACCACAGCTGATATGGGACATCACAGAGAGGTTTCAGGGACCAGACGTGCTCTGCCGGTCTGTCAAGTACTTGCAGATTGTGGGCATGTTTGCTTCGTCCTATATGATAGTTGCCATGACAGTAGACAGGCACCATGCCATCTGCTGTCCTTTGCAGGCCTATCGTGGTGGAGCAATGTCCCGCTGGAACACTCCTGTCATGGTAGCCTGGGCCCTGGCATTGATCCTCAGCATACCACAGGTAGGCGCAGGTGAACGCAAACATGAGAAGAAATCTTATCTCTCACACAAACACAAATTAAAGCGCACGGTACGTTCAGTGGGATTTCAAGCTGATGGAGTGAGTTCGATACTGATCGCTGTAGTTGTACTCACTAGGCTTTTCTTTTTCTTTTTTTTTTTGTCGTTGGGCGTCACCGATGTTTATCTTCTCTCGCTCGGAAGTGGCTCCCGGAGAGTTTGAGTGCTGGGGTCACTTTGCCGAGCAGTGGGGGCTGAAGGCCTACGTCACCTGGATGACGATAGCTGTCTTCCTGCTGCCTGCACTCATCATCACCGTCTGTCAGGTAACGCTGTCTGAACTCACTCGCGGTTTCTGTAAATCTCCTTTCATAAACACAAACCTCCTCAATCACAAACTGTACACAACAGAAATCCAGGAATGAAACGAGCAGAATGAATGAAATGCTCTTTTGTTTTGTTTTTCGTTGTTTTGTTTTTTTCACCGAGGCAGCATTTGGCAGACATTGTCCAAAACCCCCCAGGGAGACAGGGGCTGGTGTTATGTAGCATCCGATAGCAGAGAACCATAATGGGCTGCCTCCCAACAGACCCAGCTAATCTATTTAG
>NC_024316.1:2906173-2910996 GCF_000523025.1 Cynoglossus semilaevis | reverse complement strand
CTACTGCTGAGAAGAGTGCTGGCCACTGCACTGACCGCCTGCCACAAGACAGAATGTGCCCCAGCTTTGTCAAAACAGATTTTAAAAAAAAATGAAATTCCTTTTTTTCCTGGAAAAGTCATGTGAAAAAGCCTCGTGTAGAATCTCTAAAATGAATATTTTTACAATCTGTTGGTCTTTGGTGCAGGTTAAATAAACAGATGCACAATAAGGTGATACTCAGAACCAGACACATCTATTTCATACACCTGACTCTTTATATTCATAACGTGTGTTCAACCTCCAACCTGAATGTGCGACAAATGAGATGAATATGGAGACAGAAATAAGTTCATTCGTTTCGTCATCCTTTTTTTCCCCAACAAGGCTCAGGATCGGCACGTGGTTGAATCTCACTTAATCACAATTAAGTTCAAAGAACATAAAAGAAATGAAAATGATGAAGCTGAATTAATTTTTCCTAGCAGTGTTTCCATCAAAGAATTCCATCTTTGTAGAAATAATAGTTTTCACAGCGGGTCACGATCTGCGTTTTTGCCTCGTCCGAGGAATAAAAACGTGTTCTGTTCAAACGTTCTTTCAATTTTGGGAAAAATAATTAAAAATCAGATAGAGCCATAGGTTTAGAAAGTATGAAGTGACCAAAGAATTAACAATGCAATCTTTCATTGACAGAAGTGGAACCAACCACCACCAAAAGCATTAGCTGCTAATCATGTTAGCCTGCTAATTGAAATGTAACCAAACCATCGTTCAATTAAACAAATAGTAAAAGCAAACCAAATGTTGCCAAAAAAAAAAAAAAATCCTGTCTATCAAAACACAACTGTCTACCAGAACACAGGTAACAAGGGATCCAATGTAATGTGATGACAACGGGGTAAACAAAGTGACAGAGAGACGGGGAAACACAGGCCAAATTGGAACAAGTGGACACAGGTGACTATCTAAACACAAGTGTCACCAGAAAAACAAACAGATGCAGAGGAAAAAAACAAAAAACAACAAACTGTAAACAATTCTAACCATTGACATTTTCTCCATTGTTTGTTTCTTTTTTACATTAGCAGCCTGCTGCTCCACTGTGGTAAGAGTACAGTAAAAAATAATGTTAATGTTAACCCTGTGGCATGTGAAGAAAAATTCCAATAAATTCCAGACGTCAGTAGCCCTTTATCACGACAAACGGAAAATAATATGTTAATTTGTGGCCATGAAATACCAGTTTTAAACGTCAAAGCCACAAAGTACTTCTTCTTAACAAGAACTAAGTCAGTAGACTGACGTAGGAATGCTCTTGTGGATTTGTGGAACGTCTAATCATATAATATCTTTATTAAGTTGTTTTTATAAAAGGATAGGAATTCTTCTTATCTGGGATCATGTCTCTTTGGAAAAACTCCTTCAGATTTTATAAACTTCAAGTCGAGAGTCAATTCTGGTCATTTTATAGAAGAACTTGGGACGAACATGTTGGACGAACTTGGTCCAGACCCTAATTTTGAGGACATTTCTCGCAGTTATTACACAGTATTAGCTGCACGGCAAAACTAGTTTCACTCCATGTTAGCGTTCACACACGAAATCAATGTGTACTCGGTCCAAAACGTTCTCCAGACGTCAGTCTGGGTCACATCATATTAGAAAAGAACATTGTTTTTTATTTTGGTCTTGGTCAAACCTCTGCAAGGCTTTGGTTTCACACACTTTAGTTCCACACTGAATGTATCTTGATTGGATGTGTTTTTGAAATTTTTCTTTAAACCTCAACACAGTGTTGACAACACGTCACACGCTGATACATTTTGTTAAAATATTTTGCTTATTTTGTTGGATTAAGCAATTAATCTCCCTTAATTTAAAAACTTGTTTTATGGTTTTAGACATTTCTGTCATTATCCAACCTAAATGCAACGCACACAGTGACACACAGTGACACATGCAGTGTCAACAAACTGTTTTCTCAGGTGACAGGGTTTTAGGAGGAACCCAGAGGAGCTAACAGCTAACAGTCAACAGAAAACATCAAATAAACACAAAGAAATACATCAGACAATGTATACTGAGAAAACACACACACACGCACGTAAAAAAAACAAACAAAAAAAAACAAACAAAAAAAACCCCCTCCCAAGCACTCAAACCCCAGAGACGTAACAAACCAGCTCTGAGCAGGGAGTGAGTATTTATACACAGGGTACAGGTGGATCACATCATCCAATCACAGGACAGAGGAAGACAAAGGAGAACAGGTGCGTGAGGTGAGGTTGATTACAAGACAGAGATACTGGCACAGAGGCAGGTGGAGGCAGGTGGAGGCAGGTGGAGGCAGTCAGGCTGATTACAGAAAGAGCTGGCAGCAGAGCCTGGAGGAGGAGACATGACAGGGTTTTCTATAAGTGACAGTCTTAACCTTTTCCCTGAAGACCTACTTATTTAAAATGAGAGTGAATTTGAAAGATCAACTTTGAATTAAACTTCAGGGCGTTACCATGGTTACAGGGCGTGGCCACATTCACACATTACAGGCTTATACCTCTGCTCAGTAGACCTTTCAAGTTCGACATCGACTATATCTTACCAGACTACAATTTGCTCTGGAGTATAAGTCGCAGCAGACTAACAATGCATAATGAAGAAGAAAAAACCCATATATAAGTCACACCAGCCAGATAGAGTGCCCTCTAGCTGCTGTCAGTGTGAAAATAACCAATAAGTCGCACCAGAGTTTATATATAATAAAAGTCTGACTTATAGTCTGGAAAATATGGTACATTCATTAAAGCTCCTATGAATATTACATTCTTTAACATTCTTTAACACATTAGTGAACTTTTCTTTTATTGTATTTATATATTATCTTTAGCATTATCTCGCCTTAAAGCAGTTTGCTGGTTCAATTCTCGATCTTTCTGAACTTTGTTAAGTTCTTTGCAAGTTCTTAGTTCTATACACGTTTTCCTCTCACGGTCCAAAACTGGGTGACACTCGGTGTGAAGGTAAATGGTTACGGTGACTCTGCAGTGCACTGGTGAGCTGCCCCGCCCTCGCCCGGTGACGCACCGTGACCCAGAGAGGGATCAAGTGAAATAAGAAGAATAAATGAACACTGTTAATCATTAAATATTATATTGTAATTATGTAGTATCAACCTGACATAATGATCATAATTATCACGTTAGGCGTTAAGTGTGCGTTTTATTGTGACTTTGTGCAGGCGCTTATTTTAGTTTGTTTTATTTTGCTACTATGGAAACTGTCTGACAAATTCATTTTAGTAGGTGATTTAGGAAGTAACACTAGTCAGCAACACTCAAAAATCAATAAAACAGGAACAAATCAGACAATAAATGTTTGTTTTACATTCCTCAAGTCAAAACATCCTCATTCCTGTTGTGGAGAAGACATATTTATAAAGGCCGTAAAAAGGTCTACGACTAATTCATGGTGAAGGCTGAAGACCGCACATTAAATTTCCTATTCCCGCTGCAGCTGCTCCGAGTTTGAGAAATGATAACCTTTACGAGTTCAAACAGGCTTCTGAATGTGGCACGTGCCGGTCATAACACCTGATCCTGAGACCCTCAAATCTGTGAGCAGAGGAATGTCTCCTCTCACTTCTGTCGAACTGTGTGAACATATGACGTTGTTGTCTTCCCTCAGATAAGAATCTTCAGAGAGATTCACAACAACATCTACCTGAAGTCGGAGAGGATGGTGACGGCCGAGATGAAGAAGAACGACATCTCTTTCCGCTTCCAGCGACTAAAGAAGGAGGACGACAGGAGCAAGGAGAGAGGAAGAAAGGCCTCCGGAAATGGGGGGAGGGAGGGGAGAGGAGCTCAGCTGCTGAAGGGTGCGAATAACATTCCTCACAATAACATGCACAACAGCCAAGTGGGTGAGTGCTACGATCACGCACCGCCCGCTATTCAGTACAACAGTTGCTGTGGTGAGAGTGTAACAACAACAGCATCGTCAACACCGTCACAGCAGCAACCACTGACCAGCTCCGATGGCCAGGAGACGTTCACGTCATACGAGGTGACCTCAGAGTCACCCCGCTGCTCCATTGACTACGCTCCCGCCAACCCTCCGGCGGCCCCTCCTCCCAGCATCACTAAAGCCATGTCCAAGACAGTGAGGATGACTTTGGTCATAGTGCTGGTCTACACCATATGCTGGTCACCCTTCTTCATAGTCCAGCTGTGGGCAGCCTGGGACCCCAACCCTCCAGACCAAGGTTTGTCACGGCATGTTAACCTAACTGCTGCGTTTGGTTCTGTCCCTGTTCCAAAGATTTGAGAATCAGCCATTGAGATTCTTTGTTTTTTTTTTGCAACTTCTGTACCTGGTCCACCGCCAAAGAAACAACATCTAATTGTGATAAAGATCCGGTTTCGAGGAAAAACACAATACAAAGCACAACTGTCATCAGCACATTTTCCAGGAAACCAGGACTGAAAATTGACCTTTGTTTTTTAAGGTTAATTTGACCAATTTTTAGGGAAACAAATCATATTTCCAACATTTAGCTGCTTTTAGCTATTTTTTGGTAGCATTTCTCTATAACCACGTAATACACACTTTCGCAGTTTTCACAATGGTTTACTAGGAGCTATTTGGCTACATTTTTGGCTAACCTTTACATATATTAAACCTATCACCATAAATATTCTCAGATAACCTTATTAGCTTTATGGCTAAGCCAAGTTAGCATCTGGCCTATTTGTATGAAATATTTATGTTTAATTTTAATGTCTCAAATTTGCTCCAAAATTTGATTGTCTGTAAAAGTTATACGCTGATAAAAATAAAGACGT
>NC_024316.1:2904699-2906125 GCF_000523025.1 Cynoglossus semilaevis | reverse complement strand
ATATCTCATACATAATTCATATCATTACTCAGAGCTGTCATGTTGCATTTTGCATATGTTATCCGTAGCTTGATCAACCAGTTGGGGTCACGTTACAAGTGGTGCCTCAGAGCAAAACACATTTGTGTTAAAAATTCAACATAAAACTACCATTTTCTACCATGGAACCTTTCTGCAACTACCTTTCTTAGAACCAAATACTCAGACACCTGCGGCTATATTGCTAACCCACATACACGTTACTCAGGTTGTTTTTATGGCTGGTGTTGATTCTCTGTAGCCCAGTAAATCCACGTCACTGCTCTGGATACGCAAGGCCTGTCTGTTTTGCTCAGCCGACAGCCAAAAACACAAGATAAACAATGGTGTTGTTGCATAATCACGGCCGTGGATCAATGCTGTTGTCCATTCGAGTGAGTCCAGCGACGTGACGCTCGTTATCCTACAAACAGCAGGTGTTTGAAATGCAGGCTGAAAAACAGGTTGTTTTTTTGACGTTGACTGACTGAGAGTCCACTCTTCTGGACAATTCTAGATGAGACGTCCGTGACAGTAGTGGCAGTAAGAGACGGATTGAAGCGGCGCTTCCAGTCGACAGCAGTGACTTTGTGAACGACCTTTACCGGGAAGCTAAGGTTAAGCACCTGGGGGCAGTAAATAATCTGTTTATGTTCTCTGCTGAGTCTGCAACTGTGACAGATGTTGACATGTGTTCAACACTGACATCAGCCACACTGTCACACACACATATGTGCTTGTTTTTCTGGAAATGTTTTATTGAAGATGTTTTTACTTGATACAAAAATGTATTTTTGGCAAACACAGAGAAAAACAGAAAAGCGCACACACAGGACTTTCTCCCTGAAAGATAATAACTGCCTTGTTGACGTGTGACCAGGGAATCAAAAACGTACTGATACATAATGGTTGGAGTTCATTTCAATGAGGCCATGGTCGTTTGCTGATTTATGGCTGTTTATAATGTGATTATTCCACAGGAGTCGTCCCCTGTGGCCAGATGGCTTCAGTCAAAGTTGACTTTGTCTCTGCATTTGCATGCTTACCTTGACACGTCTGTGTGTCTGTGTGTGTGTGTTTGTGTTTGTCCACTGCAGGTGTGGCCTTCACAATCCTGATGCTGCTGGCCAGTTTGAACTCGTGCACAAACCCGTGGATCTACACAGCCTTCTCCAGCAGCATGTCCAGAGAGCTTCAGAACCTGCTGCACTGCTGGACGCGGCCGAGTCGCCGCGGCTCCCTGCCGGACGACTCCACCACGACACACACCTCCACCACCAAGGACAACCTGTGCTGAGGAACACTGATGGAATGTGACATGTTGGAAAGAAGACATGTCCTGGGAGCAAGGACGACACCTTCTACACCTCCACCTACATCTACTCCTCCAGCTGTCGAGGCTGGAGAC
>NC_024316.1:2903043-2904404 GCF_000523025.1 Cynoglossus semilaevis | reverse complement strand
TACGACACACCTAATGTACAAAGAAGAAGACAAAGCCGTGGGTGTAGCAAAAACAAAGCAACTGGCTGAAGGAGAATGAAAGCGAGACACAGAGAGAGAGAGACAGAGAGAGACAGAGAGAGAGACAGAGTCTAACACAGCTCTTGGACTGAGAACAGACGGGTCAAGACGTGGACGATGCAGCTGCAGGATTGGTCCTGAGAACAGTGAAGCTGAAATGTAATAATGTGAATAAACTTTGTATAATCAAAGAAAGTGGATTAAAGAGAGTGTGTGCTCGGGGCGGAACTCATTTTTGGTTCTGAAGAGAATTCCAGTTCCTGTAGAACTCCTTCATAATATGGATGCGTGATTCGTGGTTTACTGTGAGGACATGGCAGTAGAATAAATAAACCTCTGCCACACAACCAACAAAAGAATGTGGATTAAACCCAAACACACCCACAAAAGAACAGTAGCTGACGGTCAGGCCCTGGACAATTCAGGTTTCTCCAATGGACTGGAACACAATCCCAAGGCTAACAACACAATACATCAGGTACACACATCAAACTTCCTGCGATGTGTACGGAACTAAAACGTAAAGGTTACTCAAAAGACACGGGAAGGAAGCGATGGACGATACTCGACAGCATTCCAAAAACACTGATGGACAGACTGAGTGTGTAAATTGTATTTATTAAAATGTATGGCACATTCATGTTACGTTGTATGTCAGATAAACAGTGAATGTAACTCACACTGTCGTAATGGTCCTGTGTGTGTGTGTGTGTGTGTGTGTGTGTGTCAGAGAGCGCAGTGAGATGTCAAACCAAATACTTCTAAGGTAAATGGTTCTATGTCTTAATGGTAGAGCTATTACAGAGAAACTACTGCTGCAGTTTGCCAGGTTGAAGGTAGAGTATGAAGAAATTGTTGGTTACATTTGATAAACACAGAGAATGTAGATCAGATCCCTTTCCTGCATGTGGCGCTGTTATGACTGGGCTATTGGTGACATTCGATTGTTTCACGCCGACTAATCTGGCAATAAAGTCCAACTGGAGTTGACGAGTAATTTATGATGTCATCACATTGAGGGACAACAAATGGTGTATTGAGCTTTTTAGTCCTTTTTGTCCACTGATTCTGCCCCTCCCCCAAGCATTGTATTGGCAGTCAGGTTTGATTGACAGTTATTGTAGTATATTTTTACTGACAAAGAATCATCAACGCTACAGCCAAACATCCCAACTTACATCTGAGGAGCCATGTTGGCAAAAACACTGATTGACCGTCAAGTTATTACACTACAATTATTCTTTCTTGGAGTCTGACGTCTTCGCTGCTGAAAACAAAGTCAAGTGCCTTATCAGGGCGAC
>NC_024316.1:2882765-2902978 GCF_000523025.1 Cynoglossus semilaevis | reverse complement strand
TGAGGGTTAGGAGTAAGAAAACAGCTGAAAAATGAAACAAATCTGACCATCATAGAGAAGTTCAACCCAGCGTTGAACCCAGTTGCTGTTTTTGACCCTGCACCACGACCAGGCTCCTAACCAGTCACCACTCTGTTCAACTGAGCCTTTGTAACTCAGCAGCGTTCAGACCGACTGTCACTTATATCTGCTGTCATTATTTGCTGTCTGGACAGTGTACACCCGTCCAAAGATACAGTAAATACAGTGGTCCCTCGTCTATCGCGGGGGTTATGTTCCAAGGCGATAGGCGGAAAACCACGAAGTAGAGACGCGATAGTTATATTATTTATGTATATATTAACTTTACGGACCATTTAGGAGGAATCTTAGGGCGTGAAATATGGCACAAAAAAACTTAACGAACGTAGCAGTTATTTCTTGCAAACCCCTGTATGTATGTGTTGCAAAATGTCTTTTTATTTCTTTTTTTTTACTATTTTTTTTCTTCTTAGGCTAGAAAAATGCTTATATCACGAAAATAATTATAATATTGGAAATGTCGTTATACCGCAAAACCCCGTGATAGAGAGAAAACCCTCAATACAAGAATACATTTAAAATTTAAAAAAACGGCGATGAACTGAGAGCACGACAGCCGAACCGCAATACAGTGAGGGATGACTGTTTTGAACTTGCCGTAAAGAGGCGAAAGGTGGGATCACGTGCAAGATAAACAGCAGGGGGTGCTAGAGTCAACTTTCATGTTCATTGACAACAACAACTGGAACAAAAGGCATATTTGAGTGAAGCACACGACGTACGTCTGTATGTATCTTCCAGAGGTTCAGCCTCAAACGAACTCAAACACTTTGTCAAAATATCTGCTGCTGTTTTTATAACATTGGAATAGAGTGGAGACTTTGTCCTTATTCTGTTCCATGAATCAGATTCTTTCATGTTGCGTAGCATATGTAATAATATTCAGAGCACTTAATGCTGCCCAGAGTTCTGCTTAAAACAAAACCTTCACCCACAAATAGGACGTCTTAGTCTCACTGTGACCAAAATTACAATTCCGTTCCGTGCCCACAGCATAACAAAACAACGTAGCTCGCCTTATCCTTTAACCATACAATGAGATGATGCTTCTACCAACGCAGGGGTCACACAGTCTGTTCCATGTGTTGAGCTATGTGTTTGTTTATCACTTTATTATTTATTGTTGCATCAATGAAAAATCGATCTTTATTTCAGTTTCTGTTACTGCCGTATGTCCCTGGTTATTTTTGTATGATCTTTCTGTCTGTGTAAGTGATGGATAATGAATTATGACCCTTAACTGCATGATGGAGAAAAAAAAGTCACACTACATGAAAGAATGACGGTGTAAAAACCTATGGTACGCACAAAGATGTGAGACTTTGATAAAATGAGATCATTTACATCAGACCAGATCTTGAATTTCTTGAAACACCTTGTGGTTTTGGTGTGTGTTCTGTTTGTCTTTTCATTGTAGTGTGAGTCAGCAGCACTGGGACGCTCCTTCATTGTCCCCTAAGTAGTCAAACAGAGACGCCTCACCCCTTCCTCTGAGCAGCCGTGGTGTTTGAACTATCAGCATGCTGCTGTGCAACTCTGCCCCAGACACAAGCCTCCGCTTTGATTCTCTGCCAAATGAAAGGCTTCATCCACCACCGCCGCCGCCGCGTTCCTTTTCTTACTTTGTTACATCAGGAAATAGATGAAGTTAACTTTACTCCCAAACTCGGCGGGTGTTGTGTGAATTTTTATCTTCCTGTCAGGACGATGAAAGGATGACTCCAGGTCCATCTCGCTTCCTCTCAGTTCTATGTGGAGGGCGGAAATTGACATTGCAGTGCAGTACGCTGTCTCTACAGCCATTAGAGGGCATTAAAGGAGTTAAATAATGAATGATCTCTATATGATGAGCATCCGGATACAAACATTTCCAGGTATAAACTAAAAGTAGACGTCGATCGTTGCAGCTAATACTCTGGTATATGTATTGTGGCTTTTATCATTCCCTCATCTGTCAAAGCGCATGACTGAGAGTCTATATCAAAGGCTGTGTGTGTGTCCGTGCACACGTGTGTGTGTGTGTGTTTTCTATAATGCACCAAGGTTGATATTTAAACTCAAGGTCACGTCTTCATTACATCGGGCGGCACTTCCTGCTCCGGTCAGCGGCTCTGATGGGTTATGTGAGAAACAAATGACCCAGCTGTGTGGCTGTCACAAGGGCAAGCAGAAAGGTGAACGTCCCTCTCAAAAACCAATTTGGGGTCAGCTTAAGAGTACATATATATGGCTCTGAAGAATGATGGGGGCCCCCAGCCCTGACCAAAGTCGATATGAATCACTCCTGGAGCCAGCAGCTCTGTTAAACGCAGCAATAAGTCTGCATTGTTTAACTCAAGACCTCTCTGCTGCTGCTGCTGCTGCTGATGATGATGATGCTGCTGCTGATGATGCTGCTGTTGCTGCTGCTGCTGCTGCTGCTAATGATGCTGCTGCTGATGCTGCTGCTAAACGCCAACTCCAGTCTCGACGGGAGCACTACAGCTCATAATGAGCGTTTTTTTTAAGGCTATAATGAGGCCTAAAAAAATGCAACACCAATGATTCTGTTTCCTCCTGTTTGCTGGTTATCACCCACAGCTGCATTGTGTAACTGCCATTTTTTCACGTGCTGTTTTTCAGCCTTGGTCTGGTTTGCATGAGCAGAAACCAACGTTGAATTATCTCGGGCTTGTGCCGTTAATCTGAAGGAAAAATAATTTAATAATTTAAAAAAAAACAGGCATGGGATGTGACAGGAGGGAAAATAGAGCAGCTCCTCAAATGAACCGCTGCTGGCTTCAGAAGTAAGTCCATGTGAATGGACGTCCCTGTGGAGGCGGGGCTAATTATCACTCATTCAATTATGCCAATAAACACTGTCTTTGATCATATTTATATATATTAAATTATGAGGGAAAGTCAAAAAATTGTTAATCTTAATCACGATCTAATGAAGCTTATTTGATTTTCTGTTATGGTTGAACCAAACTGAATAAGCTTCGCAATAGATCTGATCTAGCGCCATCTTATTTCTTACTTCTACCAAAACTGCGAGAGTATTTGAAAGGTGTTCCAGTTCTCCCAACACCTGGTGAGAAAGAAAATTCCCATAATTAAGTAAAGAATTATGGTTTTGTTCTTATTTTTGTTTGTAGTGTTTTTCCCCCAGTGTGTCTTAGAACTTTTTGACCCCCTCTTCCTCATTCTGTCACAGTCCTGTTTCCACCTCAGGATCAACCTGCTGTTATATATATTTTACATTATGTCAAACACAGGATGTGAACATGTCCTGCTGGACAGAGACACTGTCTCCTGTGGTGCAGTTTTAATGCAGTATTTCATGGACAAATGACAGTGATACCACTTTTATTGTCAACTTTTAGAAGATGACTCAGTGATGCTATTTACTGCAGGTGACACAGGTTTCCATGACCCAGTCCAGTCAAACATCTATAATACAACGTTCCTCCACAGAGCAATTAGTGCTATGGTAGAGGAGCAGGCGGCAGACAGAGTTTGTTTTCTGATTAACAGTTTGTTCTACTTAACATACAGTGAGAACACACTGGAAAAACACGGTGATAAACAGTGTGACTGCATGTGAGTCATCAGTGTGACACCACTCTACTGTATGTCCTTCCACTTGTTGGACACTTCCGTCATAGCAGCTCCACATTCATACACACAGAGTATGCAGTACTTTCATAGCACTGGCGCCACTTAAAGGATCGATAATGTGCTACTTTTTTGTAATTATGGTTTCTTGATGTTAGTGACATGCTTTGGTTAAAAAAACCGAAAAAAAATATTAGTGACATGCTTTGGTTAAAAAAACCAAACCAAACAAAAGGACTGATTATAGTTGGATTGTTTAATCATCTGTTTAACAGCTCTGTTCTGAACGCTCAGTTTCCACGCCTTTACCTTTGAATGGTCATGAGCGCTACATGCTACGGCCACGCCTCGCTGTAGTGTAAATATAACTTTGGTCTTGTTTTGATTCATCCATCCATCCATCCATTCATGGATGGATGGATGGTTTTGATTCAAGTTCAGTGAATCACAATGAAATCTATGTTGTTTTTTATACACATAACCTTAACCTTAGACGAGTGTTTCTCAAAGTGTGGGGCACGGTACCACTGGTGGGAAGATAAGACATGACAGGTGGAGCAAATGGTGGGACATTTTCAGGGTTCAAGTGATGATGGCATTACTTGGTGTTAGTTCAATACATTTGAAATGTTATTTGTCAACATTTTTATTGGGGCAGATGGGGCTTGAAGATCCCCACTTAATGAAAGCAGGAATTGACTGAAAAAGTTTGAGAACTTTTATTTAATATTTATTACGTTTAACATTTATTACTTCTCCAAAAAGCTAACACCTGTCAGCCGGAAACCTCATCTTCTCTGTGTGTCAACTGTAGCTTCAGGTCATTTGCCCCACTGATTAAATAAAGTGCTATATACTTTTTATGGGTATAGTTTTATAACACTAAACAAACTATACCTGCAGGGCAAACACCTGACATCAAATCAACATAAGTCCTATTCAGTCTGCACCATTTCATAGATTGATGTATGAATTTAAAAACTGTAAAAAATAAATTGCAACTTCACATCTGTGACAAAGACGAGTCTAAACATCAGCTCTGACCTGCTTCAACCGACTGCCCCGCTGCTAATTTAACTGAAACCCCGGTGTCCACACGCAGACATCCTCCATTGTCTGTGTCTACTTCTTCTTTTCTGATGGTGACACTGCACAAAAGTGCGTCCTGTACAGACATGTGAGAGACGTCCTGTGTGCTCTGCACACTGTCCAGTGTTTACATGGGCCGGTCAAGTTACTCAAACACAAGAGTTTACCTTATTCTCATGGGAGTTAGTGAGAAGTAGCAGTTGTGCTGCAGATGAAAAAGGAAACTCACTCTCTGTTCTCCCTCTGGACAGTGTATGTGTGCAGACAGATTTGGGCCAGACGCAGCAGCGGACGGGCCAAGTTTAAATCACTTTAACAAAGTGGATCACGTAAGCATGAGATTGCTTTAAGTACCAATAAATATGAGAAACGTCATATTTGGAACAGTTTGAGTGGACGTAAACCAGAAGTGTATAATGGATGGATGTGTCCTGCGTTACTTGAGCAACAGCTGATTGTTGTAGTTAAAAAAAAAAAAAAAAAATCACAGTCCAGATAGGTAAAAAGCTGCACACAGCAGCCACAGTGTGTTCAAACGGCAGTACTGCATCACAGAAGCACTAATACCCAAATAACCTCAACGGCAGAAATCAGACCTGAACAGATCAAAAAAGTTAGAATGAAAAAATAAATATATGGTATTGTGGAAAGAGCAACACAAAATATTTTTAAAGATATTTTGGAAAAGCCCTGCACAGAGCAGTTGTTTGAAAGTAACCTCTCTTCTATATCCTCAATAACCCTGCTGGCCATTAGGGGAAAAACCCCGCACTGATTGACTGAACTGATCTTGTGGGTTTAAATTCTGATTCAACCATTGCTTGAAACAATCAAAAAAAGTAACACTAATTTAGTTGTGTTGGCATTCCCCCATTCAATTCAAAAGGTATAAATCCTCCAAAGCAGAAATTCTTAAAAAGTGCCAAAAATTATATAACCATAAATCCATAAATATGACTTTTGTTTGCTCAAACCAAAATCAATTAGCTCATGAAAGATAAAAGTCTTTATAATTAGCAACGGTTGAAACTCATTTTAGATATGACGCACTTACTGAGGGAGGGTTCAATTAGAAAAACACTTCAGAGCCAACATGTGTTGGTGAGGAACAAGAGTCCTTGTATGTTCCTGGAGGGAAAAAAAGGATTCACAGCAGAGCCACTCCGTCACCAGGCTATCACATGAACCACCACATTTTACTGAAGGGAACAACAAAACATTTATTTGTTCATTCAGGAGACTTTTCTACCAGGCCTGTTCAGGGCAGCTGTGAGGAGTGTTGACCTTTCTCCAACACATCTGTGTTCAGACAGCGATCAAAGAGCGGATCGGCTGGAACGGAGCAGCCGCTCACATGCAACACAGTACACAGGCATGGGTTTTACTTATTTATTTTTGTGGTCCAGGTTTGTTTTTGTTTACTTTGACCAAAAGGAAATTACAAAATCCCATCCATGTTGACGGGCGGACGCCTGAAGAACGTGTAAAGTCATAAAACAGATGACATACAGACACGGTCTGCATAAAAAACAGCACAAAGACGGCTCCTCTCACTCCACATCTGAGGGCAGATCAAGTGGCAAAAAAAACCTTGTGGGTTCGCCACCACACTGGATGGTGAATCAACGATCCACCACAAATCAGTCTGTTTACCACCCGGTGACTGTGGCTCTGCTTATGCTTGGATGGTGCTCTTGGCACTGAAGGCCATGTAGTAGACCAGGATACCGATGAGGGCGGCCACCACCTCAGTGGATACCCAAGGGCCGCTCCAGGCTCCCTGTGGTCAGAGGATAAGAGGAGAGGGGCCGGGGGGGGGGCATCAGTAGAGGTTCACCACATGGGGAGTGTTGGGGAACGACAGCAACCTGGCCAAATTCTCTGAGAATACTTACATGTTATCATTGATTTTACAATGCAATTGCAAAATGCAATTCTTTTATTTAGAAAATGGATCTGTTTTCATTTGGTATAACAACTTAAAATAGTTATATTTGAGAATTTACTTTTTTTTTTTAAATGGTTGTGAAATTATCCATCAAAGTCAAGGAAAATATCTGTATAACTGTATATAACAATATTGTACATCAAACCATTAAACATATCTGTTTAAAACATCCCTGAAAAGACTGGACTGTGGTCTGGGGTACAATGACCAAAACGCTGTCGTATGGACTGTTTCCTGAGGTTGAACTAAAACACCAAGATCATGTGGTTGGACATTGAATAACGTGTGTGTGTGTGTGTGTGTGTAAGCGTGTGTCGAGGTTCATTTGAACCCAATGCTCCAAGGCTTTGACCAGGATGTAATGGAGGAATCACAGCAGCCCTGGTGTTACTGATGACGTACTTTCATTCCACAGTGGCGTTGGACTTCTTCCAGCACCATAACCACAAAGGTTAGCGTGAAGTTTACTAATCAAACTTGATGTAAAGCATTTATGGAATGTATGACATTGTGAACAGAGCCGTCAGGACGTTAGATTTATAATATGCCTCCAGATAAATGTTTGGTCCCCTGGTTTGTTCTGTGACCAGCAGTTGAAATCAATGTAAACCAAGAAGACAACAGTATCAACAATCCCACTCCCACTCACGACTGTACATTGAGACAAACATGATAGTCCTATCAAACAGCCCAGTCCAGGCGTCATGGTGGCTCATGTGAGCTGCAAACTCAGCTATTTCATAATAACAAACCACAACTTTTAAGTCAATTAAATTTCAACTATCGTTCCTAAAAGAAGCCAGGGTTTAACATCTAATGTACCACACAGTTTGAGTTTCCACTCAGAAAATGCACCACACAGAGTTTCCACTCAGACACCGACTATATCATCAGAGTCTAACATCTAATATACCACACAGTTTGAGTTTCCACTCAGACACCGACTATATCAACATGAACATCTTACTACTAAAGTTTCTGTACGGAATTCATGTTGATTTACAGTGATAATGGACTAAAATGATACTAAAATGATACACTTACCCTGTGGTCAATATTGACAGAGAAGAGAGGCTGGATGGCGTTTACATCTTCATTGTTTCTCTGAGCCTGGAGAGGAAGAAGGAAGAGAATGAAGATCACAACAGAGTTACATGACTGTTTTTGCTGCACAGGGTCAGTAAAATATCAGCTCTTCTGTTACATGTACAACAAACCTTGCGGAGGGCACTGTAGGACTCCTCATCAAAGAATTTAACCTGGTACGTTCCAGAGCTGGCCTGTTTGTGAGGAAGGCTCCAGGACACCTGCAGGGAGGGGAAGAAAAAAGGCAGTTCAAAAGCTAAATTCTAGATTCTATAGGTAAGACTCCACTGCACTGTTTTTTCAGCACAATTGCTTGTTTTTATATTTTATATTGTTCAGATTGAGCTTAAATAGAGGACTCTACTCTACTTTTAGCACCATTATTTGTAACAGTGGTTGATAATAATGGAAATTTAGGAGAAAATCTCCAGGATACAGACATGAGTAACTTTTGTGGCAGGACTTAAGGCTTTAAATGTATTTGACAAGGTTTAAGTCAAAGTATAAACATGCCAACAGCTGAGCAGAGACAGCCTGATGCTACTTGGAGACATATCCACAAAGAGGAGCCTCAATCAAGACAAAACATTTAAGAGGAAAAGCCTTTACTTACTGAAGTTTTTTGTACAAATGCATGAAATATATATTAAACAAATCCTGCAATGTAATCAAAGTGCCTAAAAGTGAAAAAAAAAACCCACTAGAGCTCAACATGTGCTGAGAGAACATTTTCCATTCACCACATGATGACTGTTGACAACGAGAATGTAAGAAGTATTCAATTTGAACTAATTACAGATTTATATCCATTTACGTTACATCTTCTTAATCATACCTGGTACTTCCCAACATCCTGACCTCTGGTCACAGGGAACTGTCTTCCGTTGACATCAGCATACAAAGTAACACTCTGGAGAAGAGAGAATCGATCAGTGAGTAAACGGTCTCTGTTATGCATTATGTTGTCTGTGCTACAAGGCTGCAGGAGAACCGTTATCACCTACCTGTGCTCCGTTGGCACAGGTCAGACTCAGCTCCACGATAAAGACAGTCTCAGAGGCGATAACAGCATCGGACGTGGTGTAGGCCGACGGAGTGATCACTGGGTCGGTGCAGCTCTCTCCTGACAGCACACACACACACAAACAGTTCACGTTTTTAATCAAAAAAACAACAACGTGGACAGGTTTTTATATGTGTGTCAATGGTTTTCAAGTGAGTGTAAGGGAATGAATGGCTATCTACTACAAGTAGCACTAGCTTAGCTTCGGATAGCATTTCAAACTTCATAAAGATTCCATTTATTGAAGCTGTGTCAGAGAAACTTACCCGAGCAGGCGACCACCAGCAGGGCCAGGAAGGCAGCTATCCGAATCATCATGTTGTCCAAGCGGTTGTCTGGGAGGTTCGTTCACCGTTAAGCACCAGCTACAGCCCCTGTACCGCAGGTTCCAAAGCAAAGGAGGAAAAGAAGTCCACCTCAGCGCAGCGCTAGTATTACACTGCGCCTGCTCAGAAATGACGTGGCCTGTTGTGCCGCGCAGCATACTGGGAAAGTTCACAGTCGACACGTCACCATGAAAGTCAGCGTTGCAAACTAGAAAAAACGGGGGTTATATTTATTTTTTTAATCTAAATTATATTCCATATTTTTTTGTTTTTACTATACGACAATTTACTAACAAAATATTTTAATTATTTATACATTTGATTAAAAATTTAATTTGATAAAATAGCAAACAAATCCTCAAGGTTGGACTTTTGTTACCAGTCATAGGAAATTACATATTTTAAACTTTGTGGCTTAAAAGTAGCCAAAATATAAAAAATTTTATATATAATAAAATATATTGACATTCAAGTTAATTCTTCAAAAATATATTGACATTCAAGTTAATTCTCACCAAATGTTGTTTAAGGAACATACTATTTCAGCCATGATGTAAAGTATCCAACTACTGTTAACATCCATGGAGAATCAAACTATATAAATTAAGCCATTTGTTCACACTTACACTGAAATACAAACACATACACAGCTCTAAACAGCAAAACAAAATGCAATATATTTTAATACTAATGAGAATCAATTGTCTAAAACATTTTCCAGTTTTTCGGCCTATCATTGAAACACCTGAGAGGGGTGGAAGAAAATTAATATTTATTTGGCATTCAGCCTAAATTCAAATTTTCAGACAAATATGTTACTAATAAATATGTACACATTTCTCACAGCTACAGAAGTCACAGTTTTAAACTCTTATTTTTGGAAAGCAGATGAAGAATGTTTGTGTGATTGCATGTAGGTGTGAATGCACTAAACTGGAACTCATCAGTGGAAAACATTTGCTCAAAACGTTCAATCAACACACACACACACACACACACCGATGCAGGAATACATTCATGAAGTTAACTGTACACCGACATTTGCTTGCATTTCAAGTAATCATCAGTTTCCACAATGATATGGAGATCTGCAGTCACAACAGGGATCAGCTACACAAAACCATTAATGAGGAGGCCCCCGAAGCCCCTGAGGAGGGACCACTCGTTGAAAGAAGCCCAGACCAATCGCCGGGCTCTCACCAGTGACTATAGGACAGCTATGTCAGTTTGCTAGAAATAGAAGTGCCAAAAGCTGCTGTCACACCACGTACTTCACTGTTCATTAATGTTATCCTCCCCTGTTTCTTTTCATGTTGTTTACCAATGCCCCTCAGTCCAGTGAATCTACTGCTTTAAAAAGCCCCCAGTCCTCCCCCCACGTCCATCTTTTTTCCCTTTCTTCTGGGCAGCTTGACCAGAGGAAGACGAGGCGGCGGAGGAGGAGGAAGGATCCTGCAGGGCCTGACGCGAGAGGAGCTCCTTGAAGACCGAATCCATCTGTCGACAGACCTCCTGTGAGACGACAGTAACAATCGTGATGAGAGAGAGACATAAAGATGTCCACTCTGTGTTCATGGACTTCTAAGGTTTGTAACAAGATGTCCAGTGTACCCTCATCATGTCTTTGTTATTAGTTAATAAAATAAAATAATGTCACATCAAGTGTTGACTTTTTGACATTTCACAAGAAAAGATATTTGAAAGAATCTTTGATCTTATATCTGGCGTGTCCAAAGTCTGGCCCTGGAGCCAAACGTGGCACTTTGACTGGTTTTACTTCCCTAGTTGATTATTTTAATGGTCTGCCTTCAGCAGTGTTCTGGGGAAGTTTTGGGGAAGTTTGGACCAACCCTGCAATTTGGTCATTTGTGCTGTGTGTTATTTTTTAAACTACTGTTATAGTTTTAAGCAACTTTTGTCTATTCTTACAGTAGCAAGAGTAGACAAACCCCTGATGTACTGGTGAGGGTGGAATAGCTAACAGTTCATTAACACCAAAGACGACACAGGTTATTTTGAGCGGACAAACCTTGTCTACTTTAACTCCAATATCCTCTGAAGACGAGTGCTCCTGGTAACTGCATCACAAAAATAACATTAAAATACATACTGTAAGTGAAAAAAACAAATAAATAAACAGATGAGTAAAAATCAGAGGTGCGTCCTTCCACCCGTCTTAACACTCACTGTTTATGTGCCATGAATGGAGAGTTGACCCTCTTCTTACACTGTTGCCCGACAGGAATCTGAAGCATAAATTTCCCTCCTGAGACAATACCGCCCCCTAATGGTCCACTTAACCTGTTCTTTTCTACGGAGCTGCTGCTGTTGGTCCTGGGACGCTCATACCTCTTCTGTCCGCTGCTGGTGTCAGATGATGCCAACGTTTCCATTTCTGTAGCGCAACACAAAGAAGTTCTTATTTTGTTTATAGTCTTCAACAAAGCCTGAGGGTCCGTGCTGAGGGGACGAGGCCGCACAAACGTACCATCTTTACTATGACTGTTCTCTGGTTCGAGCTCTCCCTCAATAATAGACTCACTGTTGAGAAAACACCCACAGATAATCACACCCCGCCACACAGTGTGTCCATTTACACCATGAGCTTTTTCATGAGACTGTTTTGAATGTTCCTACCAGTCATCCAGTTCTAGTGTCATGCATTTCTCATACACCGGTCCCTGAACTTCATTCTGACTGGGGAAGATGCTCTCATGCTGCAGGATGATGCTCTTGATCACGGCGTTGATGACAGGCTGCAGCGACACCTCGTCATCACCTTCAGCTCCTCTGACCAGGCTGGGACCGAAACACACAGCCAGGTTGTAAGGCTGCATCATGTTCTCGTCACTGTACTGTGACACACTGCAAGTACAGAGAGACAAATGAAAAGTGTCCGGTCGAGGAGCTGAGACGTCAAACGTCAACAACCTCGCCAATAAAAATCAGGTCGATACTGAACAAATATCCAAACATTAAATTAGCTTTACGTGCTTTGAAGGGCATTTTCTCTACAATCAACTTCTTATAACCAATATTAACCTGTTAAACTAAAAACATTCTTATTTTTATTCAGGATATTGCATTTTAAGGGCCATTGTAATGTCCTGATGAATGCATTATTTTCTCATGTTTTTATTATACATCTTTATATACCGGTAAAACTGTAATTCTTTTTTGTTTTCTTTAGCCTTGTCTGTACCCGATATGCTAATTAATTCACTTTTCTGAAAAAAAAGAGAGAGAAAGAAAAATCAACCAGATGGCAAAATACATTTTCCTTCCTCTTTCTGAAAAAGAAACGCTCCAGTTCCTTTAAATTGTCACCTTCTGGTTATTTTAGTTATTGGCAGCAACAGCTGCAAAAAATACAACTTACTGGTGGAGGAAAGCAAAGAGGTATCTCATGACAACGATTATGGGCTCTGGATATGAAGCAATGAGTGTTTTGAGCTGAGCCGCTCTCTCTGCCTCATTCTTGATATCTGGTGCAGGAAGAGGAGATAGAACATCAACGATTCAAGGAAACACTGTTGCCGAGCAACGCTCAAACATTTCAACACCGTCAAAGACGTGTTTTATTTTATGAACAGATAACACCCCGACTCACGAGCATGCTCCAGGAGTTGGTTAGTGCTGTCAATGGGGAAGAGGGGATTCTCCAGACTTCTGAAGTAGAGCTTGAGGACCCCAGCCACAGAGTCCAAGTCGTAGTTCTGCTCAGCCAGAGGGTCTTCTCCTGTAGGCAAACCCACGGCACGCTGTCTCATGTTATTCATGTTCCACAGGGATGGGAACTACTCTGTAAGAGCCGTCCTTCCAGACCTACCTTGCTCAAAAGCATCTCTCAGGTTGTTGACCTCCGCTTGTGACCCAGGTACTCGGAATATCCCCTCATGGTGGAGACCTGCAGCACAGGCGGGAGGACAAGTTATTCCAGGGCAGTGGACGGGACAATTTTTGTAATTTCCTTTTCACTGGTTTGTCAACACTCACCGTTCAGGTTAATGAAGCAGATACAGCTTTCCACGACAATTGGAATCTGTTGTCCAGATGCCTGAGGACAATATTAAGAACAAAGTCTGATACGTGCAGTTTTTTTGCCCTGCAGGTCAACTCTAAAGGTCAGAAATGTCTGGGAGACAAGCTGCACGGTGCTGTGTGGTCAGTCGTCACCTGTATGAAGGACAACATGTCTCCGTTGAAAAGTTTCTGGTTGTGAATCAAATGGGTCCTGGAGCAATTCTTCCTGCGCAGCGTGTTTTTATTCTGTCTGCAACAGGTCACATGATCACAGTAAAGAATGAACACTCATTCTAAGAAGCTTCAGAACATTTGATCAAACAAAACAAAGTAAAATCTTAGCCAGGTGGAGAAGAGGAGGAGACATTTTGGGTTTTTTTTACAGTTTTTCTCCGTCCACTTACATGTGGTTTGTGAAAAGTTGGACACATTTAGAAAAAGATTCCTGCAACAAATTGCTACAGAAGCACAGTCTGGCTGCTAAGAAAATGCAACTAACTATCTGTGAAGTTTCTCAGTCCTGTGGTAGCAGGGAACAGGATTGAGAAATACGATCTGGTAAAAAAAAAAAAAAAAAGCTGAAAAAAAATAAGAGAGCTGAAACGCTCTTGTTTTTTAAATGAACGTGCTTCATTTAACACAACATTTCCCTGGCAAGGATGAAATGAACTTTGAACTCTCACTGTCTTGACAACAATCATTTAGAGACTCTTCAAACATGTTCTCTGAGCCTGTAAGAAGCTGAGGGCAAGACAGCAGATACACCATCATGGTGTTTAGGCGAGAATTGAAGACTGGTTAGTGAAGTGTTTGGGGTCAACAGTCTCTAAAGTGCTTCTAAGATATTAAAGTATGTGAGGTCTTTTACGGAGAACCAAAGGAGAAAGAAATACATTTGTTTTAAAGTAAACATAAAATATTTATCTTCTACCTAGGATGATGTGCATTTGCAGAGCCACCTGTAGGAAAGAAAAGAGATTTCTGATTAACCAAAGCAGAAACAACCAGTGAGAAACACATTAATGTCAGATATTTGTGTCATAAGTAGAAAAAAATAAAAGCAAACAGAAACAAGGAAGAGTCAAGAGGACGATACAGTGAAAAACACAATGGACAAATGAGACACTGGTCAGCAATTTGGACTGAAATGCAGAAGTGAACCTTTTTCCACAGCCGTTTTGAGCAGGTCATGTTTGGCCTGGAGTTTAGATACAAAGGAACTAGCGACGAGGTAGTCTTTAACTCTCTGTTAAGAGAAAGAGAAACAAAAGAAAAAGACTTTGTAGACATCGTTTCATGTCACCGTGACTCACAGCATTTCTTAACAGTTCGACTTTGTTCTTAGTTCGGTAGATGAAAAAGCTCAAACTCACAATGAAATAGGTGTTTTCGATGTCCTGCTGGTTGTTCCTGCGGCTGACCACACTGGGCCTCACCGTCAGGTTTTCAGTGCTGCCGTCCTGAGAGGAGCTGTCGCTGCTGCTGGGCTCCAGGTCATCGTCACTGATGCTCTCCAGCAGAGAAGACTGGGCCCCCAACATGCCCTTATTGGCCTGTGGTGCAGATAAAAACATGATATACTACTTTATTAAGATAAACAGGTGGAGCACCGTGTGGACACATGTAAATAATGTCAACATTGGCCTTTAGCCTGTTGATAAATGCTCATTTTAGCAAAAGTCAAACAGAAGTAATTTAATGAAAGTATTAATTCAACATGTAGCTCTGACATAAGACAAGATTGAACAATTTCCATCCAACAGTGCACAAAATATCATTACAAATGCAATGCAGAGCATGCCTGGTGTCTTGAGAAAACAGTGTTTGTGTTGCATCACATCACAGTTTAAAAAAATGTTTTTCAAGGTTTGACATGGATTTGAGAGGTTTGTAGAAGCCGAATCTGTGTGTCTTCATTTTACTGATTATTATTATCATTATTATTTTAACAAGACAGAACACTGTGGTCGTGGTCGTGGTTGTTGTGGTGTGTTGTGGTGTCCATGTCCAGTACTGCACCTCCTCTGTTTCCAGTGTCGCCGACATCAGTCTGGTCTGTATCTGTTTGAGCCTGATGTCCATCTCACATCCCATCTCACCCTCAGCACTGACCTCACAGACCTACGAAGAAGAAGAAGGAAGGACACGTGTGTGTGAGCAGCTATTAAAGATGGCTACCATGGCAGCATTCGTAACCAGGCGAGTGCATCAGGAGACAAATTAATTAGAGAACAAAGTCCCACACAAAATAAAAATAACTGTAGCAGAAACACACACACAGTATGAAGTCAGACAGGGAAATGGAGAATATATGTGAGGGTTACATAAAACCCTTGATTTCATAACAGTGGAGACTGAGTTCAGTGTCTAAATCCTCACACTGACCACTCTACTAAATAGAAACAATACATTCATAGGAAGAGTAAAATAAAAACTAAAGAATTATACCTAATACTGTATACTTAACAAATATAAAATGTAAGGACAGGAATGTTTTATTTTGAAAGCTGTAGGATTTTGTCACTTTTTAGAAGATGTCTAGGTATAAATATGAAGAAATTCCCTTGCACAGTAGACTGCAAAAAAAATAGTTTTTTTTTCTAATAAATGTGGTATATTAGTGTGAGTTCTTCACACTAGAAAGAAAGATTTAGATATGATATATCTGCAACAGAGACTTTTTTTATTCTAATGACCAGAACCAACATGAAATTATAACTTAAAAAAGTAAACATAAACCTTTAATTCTGGGTCAGACTGAGCTACAGAGGTGAGAGCTGCAACTTAAGAAACAGGACAAAAGGAAAGGAAATGAAAGTGAACTACTTGTCACTGTGACACAGCACTTCACTGCACACAACCAAATGTGACCTCTGTTTTTAACCCATCACCACAGTGAACAGTGAACAGTGAACAGTGAACAGTGAACAGTGAACAGTGTGTGTGGTGACGGTGCCGTGCTCAGAGCACCTCAGTGGTAACTTGGCAGCTGGTTGATTCAAACCTGAAACCTTCCAAACCCAAGTCCGCTTCTTTAGCCACTAAGCCACCACTGCCCCAAACTGGACTAAGAGTGTTTTTATTACCCATGAACACACACCTGGTCTCCATCGTGGGGCTGATAGGTGAAGCGGAGTGGCATAGAGAAGGTGGCGTAGTTGTCCTGCAGGAAGGTATCTCGGTCCTGGATCTGGTCCAGTTCTGACACGGCTCCTTTCAGCTGCTGCAGCCCGGTGCCCAGGTTCTCCTGAGCCCTCCACCGTCTGGACAGGTAGGCCTTTATCACTCGGCCTAACGACAGATGGTAGCCCACGTCTGCACACTGGGACAAAGAGACGAGCAGCCAATCAGTGCAGCTGATCAGAGTAAATGCTAAATGATTTGTTTTAACTGGTATGTGTTTTGGTTTCTTTGGTCGTCTGTCACAGCCTGTGGGGTGTCAACCTTCTTTAACCCTGAAAGGATACATTTGGAAACAAAGTCACAGAAAAGCAGTGCAGCTGTGTCAACCAGGCAAAAAGAAACTGCTGCGTCCCTGCCCTGGAAGTGATTCACTGTTTCAACAGGGCTCCACTATGTCACAACATCTACTTCTTAGCAGGGTTTCACATATTTTCCTTCCTGCAAAGTTGGACTGTTGCTTAAAATTACATGGAATTGAGTTGTTAAATTACGACACCATGTATATATATTCATATTATAATAAAAATGCATAATATTGCATCTTTCTCTGTATCCTAGTTTCTATGTAGCACATGCAACACTGATGCACTCATTCCAGCCCAATAGGTGGCGATAATGCACCTAAATTCATTTTCCAGCTTTAAAGAAGATGCGAGAGATTGCATGACATCAGAGCATAAGCCAAGGTGAGTGCAGGAACTGGCTAGAACTGCATCAATTGCACAACACTGTTTTTTTTTTTTGTTTGTTTTTTTTACTAGTGCAGTAGTTCAGGTCTGAACTATCACCTCACTGCAAATCATGTTGCTGCAAGCAATGAAGCCCAGAGCTAGGTTGGCTACGACAGTGTAGAAGCAGGCAGTAAAGTCAGTCCACATTAGATAAATGAGTTAAAATGTAATAAAAATGTAATGTGAGTTTCTATTTAGTAATTTAGCATCGATATAGATGAGAAACAAACATTTGGTTGTTTAGGTTCATCTATATGTCAATTTATAAATAAAGTCATTATCCAAAAATATTCTAGAAAATATATATGTTGCTTTTGTGTTTTTTATTGGCAAATTAAAAATGCTATTTAATTACAAAAAAAAAACATGATTATTTTTTCCTGAAAACTGTCCAACCCTGAGTATTTATATGGATATATCAGGATTCCCAAACAGGGACCTTAGGGGTTTTAGGGCTTATATCCGGAGGATCGCTGCTGCTTCCACGGCCAGAACCTGTGGTCAGCTGAACTCGCACCAAAACATGTGTTTGTTCTGGAGGCACCGAGGCCTGGACTTACGTCAATGAGAGAAGAAACATGTGTTTGTTCTGGAGGCACCAGGGCCTGGACTTACGTCAATGAGAGAAGAGATGTCTTGGAAGTAGTACTTATTCATGGAGGCGTTGGCAGCAGTCAGGTTGATGAGGTAGTCGTTTCGGGCTTTGCTGCACTTCAGGTGAGTCTCCCGAACCTTATTCTGTCTCTGCATCGTGAAGAATGTCCGACTTCAGAGCGTTGAAAATGAAAACGTGCATACAAATCCCTGTACTCTCTGTGTTTCCACTTACTTTTTCTATCAACCTTTCCAGCTTCTTCGCACTCTGTTTCTGCTTTTCCTCCTGTTTCTCAGCGTCCTTCAGTTTCCCCTCTGCAGATACGTACTCTGTGTGGTACTGGTAGTAGGTGCGCCATGCCTGCACGCACACACACACACACACACACACAAACACACACTTGCTTTCATCACTTTTTTAGGAAACTTGAATACCGTTTGGGGAGGTTGTTTTGTCACTCACAGTTTGGAGCTCTGTGGTAACCTTGAGTAAACCGTCCTGTAGCTGCAAACAGACCTCTTTACTCTGGAAACATGGTGTCAAGACGACAAACAGGAAGTGAGAAGGAGGAAAACTAGTTTTGATCTTAAGAGTACAAGGATGAATGTGGAGAAAAGACGTACTGTATTTTCCGGACTATAAGTCACACTTTTTTTTTTCATCCTTTGACTTGGTTTGCGACTTGTATATTAAAATATATAATTTCACCCTGACAGCAGCTAGAGGGCACTCCAGGCTTCAGTACCTGTATTAGCTACTCCTGTACCACTGAAAATTCACGTTTGTTATTTTTACACCAACAGCCGCTAGAGGGCGCTGGTGCGACTTAAAGTCTGGAAAATACAGTATTTTTCTAGCATTTTACCAAGACTAACATCAGTATCTTTAAAACATGTTGAATGAGTGTAGAACCATGGGTCGGGTCAGTACCTTCTTGGCAAATCGTTGTGTGTATTCCAGACAGTGTGTGAGTGGCTGGATTAGGAGGTTACTGCAGCTCTCGCTCAGTCTACTATGGTCTTTGCTTTCCTGGCGGGTCTGAGAAAGCAGAGCCAACCAGACCTTTGACACCGAATGACTGCTGGGCTCCTTCCTGAACACAAGGAGTTTCACATCTGTCAGCTAAACCTTTCTTTGCAAGACAATAATGTCAGCGACTGAGAAATGTGCCTTTGTCCACCTCTTTATTCTGGATGTAAACTTTTCAGCAAGTTTCTCCAGGGAGCGCGCGTACTCGCTCTCTATCTCCCCCCGCCGTCGCAGATAATCGGTCAAGTCCTGCAGCTGCTGGCTCTTCTGCTCGAGCTGCAAGTCTAGCATCTTCAGCTGATCTGTAAGCTGGCATCGCACCTCTAGAAGATGGAAACAGAGCGAGGACAAGTGTGAGACAAATGACTGTGGCTTATTTTGAAACCCCCCCCCACCCTCTAAAATCTCCTCTTGTTGACAAGTAAAAGGTGTTGAAGAGGGCGGAGCTGTGGCAGTGACTCGTGTTTACGGGGTAACAGATACTGATTTTTGTAAAAGAGGAAGACGACTTATATTCACCTACAAATATAAACTGTATATAGACTGTAGTTCGTGCTTCAGGATATCATTTAAATAATCGCAGAGTTCGATCGAAGTAGACATTTTTAAAACTTATTTAAAATTATTATTTTTATTCATTATTTTCCACCCCATAGAAGGAAAACAAGTTTTTTTTGTTTGTAAAAAATGCAAGCTACAATTCCTGTTCTGTAGGTTAACGATCTTTTTCATTTGTTTTCTGCTGTGGCGTGTGTATTTAGAACAATCTGGCGATACGATACGTATCACGATACAATGGAAACAATACAATATATTGCGATACTATAGGAATGACAATATATTGAATTGTTTTTAACAATTTAACTATAGGAAAACAGTAAGTAGTACTAACAGTATAGTTAACGCACAAAGCTGTTACATGTGTAACACCAGGTTACTGCAATTGAAAAAAAGGATCTACATTTGTCATCACCAGACAAGAAATAAATGCAAAATAAAATGAACCAACGCCATGAATATTTACAGGCCTATTTGCAATATTTTTTACCTTTGATTTGTGTGTCGTAGTCCACACCAACTCTATCCTTTCGTAGTTTCGCATGAGAGGCCATCGTTGTTCCAACTGGATGAAATTCTGTTTTTAAAAAGAAGTTTTCACATCTCATCACCAGTTACCATGACAATATACAGTAGCTGCCATTCCACTTGCTCATCTTTTAATCACACACACACACTTGTCATGTTTGTTTTTCCTCTACAGGACAGACTGTAGTAAAGGCCATTATGATCAACTCCTGCAGCCCTGCACGGCCACACTTTTACACTTTGAGAGCTGACACCCTCACCCAGACACACACTCTGCTAACTTCCTCCTGCTGAGACAAACAGCCCATAAAGAAATGAAAGGAGTGGGTTTATCTTACTGTAACACGTCTCTACAAACCGGTCACTCTCTGCCGTG
>NC_024316.1:2881283-2882726 GCF_000523025.1 Cynoglossus semilaevis | reverse complement strand
TGCTGCAGTGGAAATGCACATGGTGCAAAAATAGCTCCACATCTCAGTTGCCCTGAAAATAGTATGAACCTCGGGGGCTACAACTCTGCAGGGAAACACTGCACTCCATTTCACAAGAAAGTTTTAATTACACTTAATACTTCATTAATTATATACACTCTGTGTGTTTTCTGGCACTTCTGCAAACGAACTGTTTGGCCAACTGCTGTTGTACAAAAGGCCCGAGCTGATCAACAGTCGGAGGTCGCCGTCGTCTGCGCCTCCCTTTTTTATGAGATGCTAAACATACTACAGCCATGAAGCCGCAGTTGTTTTGTGCCAAATGAAGCTTAAATTATTGTCTTGAAAAAAATTAATCAGATCATTTTCATCAGCAGCATGTAATATGTCACATCTTGCTTCAACAAAACAACAAGGTTTGGGTAAATATCCAAATTATAGACGATAGCCTTTTATTGTATTTGAATGCAGCTCTGCAACCCTGCTGTTGTCGATGTTTAATAACGAGGAACATATATTTGTGATATGCATTCTTATAAACACAAACATACATTTAGCAACACACATATACATGTATGCACATATACACACCAATATATATATACATATATACATATAAAATATAGACATCAATATACAGAAGTATAGACATAAATATATTTACATATATTTATGTAGATATATTTGTGTATATGCATGAATGTCAAGTTATATAAGTGGATTTATATTTATTTACGTGTGTATATGTACACATGCACACCATGCATATATATATATATATATATATATATAAATAAAAGTATGTAAACTGCAGTAAGTTGTTGAAACTTAGTTTCAAAAACTTAACAGTTGTTAAAAAACAGTTGTTAGTTTTCAAAACAAATGATGTTTCCTTTTGAACTACTACCTACAGTTGATGGGCTGAACCTGAAAAGTACAGTATGAACAAAGTTAAGTTAGATAGGTTACAAATAAAAAGTGTGGTTTTGGGTTCAGGGCATTTCCGCTCTAGTCATTCATGATGCACTATTGTTAAACATGAAACACGTCGAAGCATAACAGTCATTCACCAGGTGTAAAGGCAGGACTCCAACTCAAGATGAACGCTGCGAATCCCTGACGACAGCAATGGAAAGAGGAAGAGAATTTTATTGCTAAATCCAGAAACTTTTTTATGAAACATTCAGAAGAATCTACTAAACTCTAGTGACTTCTTTATTTTTTTAAAATCAAGTAACTGTCACTCATCAGCTGTCATTTCTGCTCAAATATGATCCCAGGTCACACTTTCACCAACAGACCACAAAACAATAGAACTGTCCATGTTGCCCTCCAGTAAAACCCCCAAAACTTCCCTTTAAAAAAGGAGGTTGTCTCATTTTTCCAGCCTATGTCACCATTTCCAGCAGCTCTTTCATTCTTCCTGCATGTGATCAGCACTGA
>NC_024316.1:2867538-2881231 GCF_000523025.1 Cynoglossus semilaevis | reverse complement strand
CAACCTCTCTGTTGCTTAGCAGCTAATGAAGTTGTGCTGTTTTTCTCACTTGTGTTCCCACAAGTACGAACACATTAAACTATGAGACACGGATGGCCTGAGGGCTGTGTCTGCAGCCAAGTGTAAAAGACGAACAACTGAAACAAATTCAGCAAGTTAAACATCATAACAACTCCATAACAGCATGACAGCACACTCGGCATCGGAAACAAACACACATTTCTTAGATCCCAGTTGGTAAAATGTGATTTTCGTGGAGCAGAGGTTTAGAAAGGTAGAGAGAAGAAAGGTGGGAGTCCTACCTGCTGGGGAGCAGTCTTGACAAGTCTCCTCTCCAGATTAAGGCAAACTAAATAACGGCGGTTTAACAGCACAGTGAGCTCTCAACTGTTTCACCTCCCACTCACATTGGACACGGAGGGGTGTGGGAGGAGTACAACTCATCCCTCT
This sequence comes from Cynoglossus semilaevis, assembly GCF_000523025.1. Lineage (NCBI taxonomy): Eukaryota > Metazoa > Chordata > Actinopteri > Pleuronectiformes > Cynoglossidae > Cynoglossus > Cynoglossus semilaevis. The sequence goes on along the minus strand of NC_024316.1, from coordinate 2,880,781 downwards.
GACTCTCTCTCTCGTCTTCTCACTCTTCATCTCACTCACACATTTTGGTTTCAGAGCCCTGTGTGTGTGTGTGTGTGTGTGTGTGAAAAACATCCTCCTTCCTCTCTGCCTCCTTCAACCCCAAACACCAGCTTCTTCTTAGTCCAATCAAACGCCAGCTGCTTCCACTGATTAGTCCCTCGTCACCGCATGATGTCTTTTCACTGGCCTCCAAATGGAATCAGCAGCTCGGGAGGTCACATTTTTAAAAAAGGGAACAACACTGAATACTCTGGGGAAATTCGTGGCTCAGGGTTGTATCAGCAGTTCTGTTTACTTTCACTGTGGATCTGCAGCTTCAGGGGTTATTTAAAAAAAAATCTTTAGTTAAATGGCCATAGGTGACACAATACCTATAGAAAACATTTTCAGTTTGTGACACAGAAGCTGCCAGGGTGGAGGTCACTGTGCAAACGGAGTTGTTATCTGGTCGGTACTTCTCTCTCTGCTGCTGCTGCTTCCTTCCTCAAATAAACAGAAGGCTGAAGTTGCATAATCACCGCCGGAGGCAAATCAATTAAAATGGTATTTGGTTCGGTATAGAAAAAAAAAAAAAAGTTTGTGCACACACTAAACTCTTTCCGACGATGTCACCTGATGACCTGATGGTTGTTGTCAACAACTATAGAACAACCGAGCCTCACTGCAGCAGACAATAGTTTTTTAACAACCTAAATGCAAACCGTTAAAGTTTTAGGAACTATATTTGAGACGGTTTGTTTAGCTGGAAGTGGAAGTCAAATATTTGTATTAGTCCGACCATGTTACCAATATGACCACTTCATGTTCTTTTTCTGTTGGGTGGTCCAAAATGTATCTTTTTGATGGATGGACGCATTTCAGTTGAAGTATGACTTTAACTCACAAAATGAGTGAGGAAAAAAAACACATACGAATTTTGATTAATGCCAACAAAGAATTGCTCATCTTGTCCGATTTCTTGTGAAAAAGGAATAAATTAAAGCTTAACATTTTGCGAAGGGAGAATCACAAAGTTTATGACTTACCTACAGTCGTTGGATTACATGATATGCAGCGATAACATTTTTCGGGGATTTTGTTTATTTTTCCTGTCGTAAAACTGCTTTATTAATATTGCAGTAGGCGGTCAGTTCTCTTCCGGTACTTACTCAATGTTACCGCTAGAGGTCGCCATAATATTACATGCTAAGAGGCTGGCATGTGCTGCGTCTGACAGTTCTAGAGAAAGTCAGTTATGAGAAAAGTTATTGTACATTTGATAATTTACATAAATAAAAATCAATTAACCAGTATGCAACCAAGATGAGGATTCACAGCCGGATTCAAACCCAGGGCCTTTGCCACAACAGGCTGTTTTTTTTTTTTACATTGACAGCTTTCATATAAGTTTTCAATTATTCATGTGCATGTAAACAGAACCAAAACATATTGATCATGTTTATGATTTACAGAAAGCAGAGACAGACAAAGACTGTTATCTGAAAAGATTTATTTGGACCTTTTCTGTATTGACTGATGTTATTATTCACTGAGGAGCGGATGCCGTTTGTAAAATAACTTCTAAAATGACAACATTCCAAATAAAACTCCAAAAAAAAAAACAGCACAGATTTTAGTCTGATAACATCTCATCTGTTGTCATTCCCTGGTTTATTACTCAAGACCGGAGAGAACCAAATGATGTTGAAACATCTATGACGCTCCAACAGTCACAGTTGTTCTTCAAATCCACAGATTCTGTCAGAACAGCGTCAAATAGATAAGAAGAGGGAGCGATGAATTTAAAAATGTCTAAAGCCGCAGCGTCATTGTGAATCAGAGGAAGAATCTTTGACGTCTGTGCTTTCCGTTGCCTCGCTGACTTCACTCAGCTCTTTGCTCTCTCCGCCGCTGTCTCGCTCGCTCTCTCTCTCCTGGTCTCCAGAGCCCGACTGGCCGGGCGGCAGGTCCTGACCCGACACACGAGATCCAGGCTTTCTTAGCTGCGGGACAGACAGAATAAAATGTGACTCTGTCGAGATTTGAATATGTTCAATAATGCAGAGGTAAAAAATGCAAATGTCTTACAGTCACCTCATCAGCCATGTGGGCCAGGTCTCTCTTCATGGCATAGGCATCTTCCCCATCGGCATAGTATTTAGGCTCCACTTCACTGATCCTAAGGAAAATACAGTAGCCAATGAGAACAGGTGATGACACAGAAGTCCTAAATACAGATATTGGTCTTCAGCACCCCTCTACATTGGCACCTCAGCCTTTTCTTCAAAACTTTACCAAATGCTATCACAAATTTCTGTTGGAATAACTCCATGTCCTCAAGAGGGGCCGACCCCCTACTTTTGAGAAAACTGTTTATTTTTTAATAAAAAAAATCCTAAAACTATATCAATTATGACTTGACTAACCAAACCCATGTATATGACAAAACAGCTGATGTACTGCCATTAAGGTTCCCATATCAACTGGTAAAACAGAGATTGATGAGAAACATTTTATATTTTACTGGTATTCTTGTGTTTGCTCTTAATAATAGAATTATCTTATCAATTACTGTTATACTCAGGAACAAAAACAATAACATTGTTGTTTAACTATGCACAATATGTTATAGAAAATACTTAATACACCATTGAATTCTCAAAGGACTTACTGAAATTTAAGTGTGTTGGAGTACAGGTGCAGGGCTGCCCGGTTGCTGTGGTAGAAAGACATTTTGTCAGTCCATATCAAACAAGATAAAACTGTAAAACAATCATTACACACACACACATATATATAAGATCCAATAAAAAATTAATACATATATATATATATAAGATCCAATAAAAAATTAATGCTGCTTACAATGCAGTTACCTTGGATGACCTTAATACAAAGTATGTTGTTCATTTGGTACATTTTCTGGACAGGTTAACGGGAAGAAAAGGATTATAGTCAACCAACAGCTGATGAATTACCTTTTCCTAACATGAAGTGAGACATATTTAGCATTGAAGTTTTCTATCATGGCCCGGCTGGCCTGATCCATCAGCTTCTGAGCGAGTCCCAGACGTCTGTGAGAGCGCTTTACAGCCTGGAGGACAGAGACAAGGGTTCGATGATCGCAGAGTAGCCAGGAATAAATGTCTTGACAGCAGTGGATTTATTGCAAAATAATTAGTAAATGTTGTGAAGTGTGTTATTCAGACTCACCAAGGATGTGATGTGTCCATGAGGAACATCATCAGGGTCTTCCTCCCTGAAAATGAACGAATCAAAACAGTAAATATCGCATTGACATGAGGTACAACTAATATTCAAGCACATCTGTACTTACATCTTTGCCAACACGTATCCCACAATTTTGCCATTTTCGTCCTCGGCAATGTACGACAGCTGAAAGGTACAAAGACATATAAACATTGGAGTGAACCCTGGCAGAAGTCTGCCTGTGACAGCAGTTAGTTCTGAGCTATGTCTCACCTGAGGCCAGGAGAGTCCGTGATAAAAGTAGTATTTCATCTGGTAGTTCTCTGGAAGACACAGTAGGTTACAGTGCTGCATGTTCATGAGGTCCTCCGGCTGAAATTACAAATATAAAAATGCATGTCAACATATGAATAACACAGAGCTAACGCCTTCATTAACGACAGCAAGCGTGTGTGCTGCGGGAATTAGCTTAGCCATTGGGAAGAGCATGGCTGTCGGTGGGATTTCTTCGCACTTACCCTCGCGTTCCGTATGTTCATTTTCTCTGCTGGTTTGTTGTCTGCCCTACGGAAACTCTCAATAACGATATAACCCTAATCTATTAGTTCATAATAGATACTGCCTACAGATTAAAGACAAATTAGTTGTTGTAGCCGGCTAGTCGAGTCCCCTTGCTAGCACTGGAGGGTGGGAGGCAGGAAGAAGCGCACCACAATAACCAACACCATATCCGGTCATAAGTGGAATTCCAAAGTAATAGTACTCGTTACCTCGGTAGACAGCATTAAGAGGGAGTTTTATTTTGAAGAACCAGTTAAGATTTGCGACAACAATTATCTTATAAAGAAAGTGGGCGCGACCATAGTATGTCGCAAAAACGGAACTCCGGAAATTCATCTGAAATATCGTTCACTGGTTTTTAAACCTTCACGTTATGAGCCACTTCTCAAGCCAAAAAAACTTGTTACACAAAAAAATGCTCGAAAGAAAATATATATATATATTAATGCAAATATTAATATATTAACACATTTTAAAACGACAATTAACTAACATTTTAAATGCACTTTCGTTTTAATGTGTCATGGCAGTAAATAATAAGATTTATTTTAAAAACGTGTGTTGCTGGTGTGTTCTCTTTTTTATAAATGTTGTGTGTTGCTGGTGTGTTCTCTTTTTTAATGTGTTAAATTCGGCGGACTTGTCATTCGTTCACGCTTCTCAGTTTCAAAAAACAAAACACGACTGTTTGTTTGTCATTCAAATAAACAGAGGGTGACTATAATAGGGATCTTATTGTTTTTACTTCCCTTTACATGCACAGCTTTGAATGTTCAATCAGAACATAGTTTAACTTCCGCAAATTTAGTACCAATGGATGCAGACTTCCTCTGTTCTATCTGCTATTGTTGCTCTGCAAAAAGGATTGGTGTCATCACATTCTGCCTTTGCGTTCCTTCCTATGACGTCAATAGTGTCTGGTATTGTGCATAATGTTGCGTGGGCTGAAATATTGAGCCGGCATATATTTTACGTGTCTTTTATTTATTTCACCTTCCCAGTGACATGCTCTGTAATAGCTTTGCAATAGACAGGGACCTAAAGAGGACACGGACATGTTTTATCTATCTAACTCGGTCAGTCTACGTCAACTAATGGCTGTTGTGTTGTTCTTTTCCTCCAGGTAAAGGCCAACAGCCAATCAGCAGCGTAGTCAGGGTGCAACATGCAAATAAAGCAGGTGTCAGCGGGGAGGGACCGCAGAGGGAAACGGCTGTTATTTGGATTAACCACATATGTCGGGCGTTTCAGATGAAAGGTGACACAAATGTGTCTCCGGACAAGTTCACCGGGTCCGTTTAGAGAAGATTTGGAAGCGTTCCACTGTCATCCAGAAGGACTGGTAATGTCTGAGTTTCAACTCGCTGCCGTCTCTGAGAATGGACTAAAGTTGAAGGAGCGACACTGAAGCTGTGAGCGCTTTCCCAGATGGAGACAGACTTGAGGCTGGAATCAAGTCTGTGGGTCGGTAACAAACGGCACCGAGCCGTGTTGACGGGCTGGTATTTTAACTGGACGGACGTAGATAAGAAGAAAACAAGTAAGTGGCCGTGTTTGTGTAGACAACAACAGCAGATCATCTGTAACATCTGTCAAAGCGGCGTGGTTTCTGTTTAACGGGAGTAGAACAACAACAGTCACTGCACCGATGTGTGTTGTTAATAACAATAATAATTGAATCCAATCGATGAAAAACGGAACATTTTTACAACAAACAAACGAAACACATGGTTGGTCCGGTCATGCTTTGTGACAACAGCATGGAGGGAGGGAGCTTTAACATAATTAGTCCAGCAAACGTGAACAACAAGTTCCGCAGCACGAACATGAAACGCAGCCTGAACTAAAGGCAGGGCACCCACATAATACACCTGTCTTTGTTTAGAGTCTTATTTTGGAATTCCTTCTGCTTCTAACCAAAACATTCTCACTTGGTGAACACCGTAGTTTTTTTTTAAATAGTCGAATGGCGTTAAGTTGACTTAATGCGAATACATCAAATTATAAACATCGCCGTATCATATTCATAGAAGTGCGTTTCAATCAGGTTGCTTTAGTTTTTACATTTCCGTTTTAGAATAAGTTGTTTTCCCAGAGTAAGAGTAAGTGTTTAGTTAGTTAAATGAAAATGCTTCCCACCAACTCCAAAATTATAAAAAAAAAAAAAAAAACCGCTGTAGCTATGACACTGTAACAGTAAAGCGCAGGAAGTAGACCGGAAGTTATGTCAATAATTTCAATTGACACACTTTGTTTTGTAGAATACAGCTGAAGTTGTCAGCTCAGTCCCACAGTTGAACGCTTTATAATTATCGCCCTTGTGTAGAGAAGGGACGGAAACCCTATATTTGCATGCAGTTGTTGTGAGATTCTGAAAGATTCTTTCTGAAGACTCTAAAAAACTCCGGAAATCGTTGGTTTGTCAGGAAGTTCTGAAAGATTCTTTCTGAAGACTCCGGAAATCGTTGGTTTGTCAGGAAATACCCAATTTTTTTTATAACAACGCTGCGGCAGCTCTCAGATTTATGTTACTGTAAATGTTCTGAATGACCCCACACGTCTAAAGAACAGAAAGTCTTTTTATGACACTTGCAGAGAGACAAAGATGTAATATGGTTGTATGAGTGGGATGTTTAATCTCATTATAATTATTATATAATCATAATGATATGATTGTTGGCTAATTAAACAGTCACACGTGGTGTTCACTCACTTGATTACTTGTATAACAACGTATTTTGTACGTATTTGAAATGTCATTTGATCAGATGCAAAGCAGTCTTTGGTTATTAATAATGTGGTGGTGTGTGAATCATGTGAGCAGAGAACTGGTGAAGAGATAGGTATTAGTTAGTCTACAATTAGCTAAACGTTTGCCTAAAGGCTATCCAAAAGATGAACGTCAAATAAGAATGATTACCAGATGTAATGTAGTATACAGGAAATTCAGCAACAAAATGCTCTATTACCGCAACAGAAGTAATCAAATGTAGTTAAGTCATAAATCTGGGCACTAACATTTACACTGGATCTCTTTCTCATCTGTGTCAATAAAGTTTCAGTGCCCGTGGCAGAGGTGGTGGGAGTGGAGGAGGGACAGGTCCAGGTCCTGCCCCAGAAGACTGTGGTTGAAAAAGACAAAGACTTCACAGGTGAGCTCCTTCTAGTGTGCAATGCCAAACACAATATTCAGTATTTGGGGTAACTGATGTGTTTTCAATGTCGGTCAACCATCCATAGTTTTCTACGTGAAGCGCAGCAGCACAGGGGGCTCCTCTGGGTTGTTATGGAGACTGGGGCAGACTCAGTTCAGCTGCCCCAGTCGAGTCCTCAGAGACCAATGGATAAAACAACTGAGGACAGCTGTCAAGACACACAGTAAGACAGATCACTATATGGTCCAAGTGGTATGTTAACTATGTAAACTTACATGTTTCTTCCAGCCTAGTTGACTGTTGTCTACCAACCTACTTTTCTAATCTATGTCTCAGGTCCACTGCGCCCAAGTAAATTGTTGGTTTTTATCAATCCTTATGGAGGAAAGAAAAGAGGAAGGCAGATCTACTCTTCTCTGGTTGCACCCTTGTTTGAGCTGGCTGGTATCAGCTCCAATGTAATAGGTAAAAATGACTTGGTGTTATCCCATTTTTGGAAAATAAGAGTTTTCCTTGTACTTTTACACAGAAAAACAAACTTCTGAACTCATTGTTTGTGAATGTGCTGTAAACACTACGTTTAAATGATCTACATCCAGAAGTAATGTCTTCATAATGGACTGGCTTTGACCGCAGAGTAAATAAAACCACCTTTTGTTCAGTGACTGAGCGGGCGAACCAGGCCAGAGACCATCTCCTGAAGAAGGACCTGACCGACTTAGACGGGTGAGACCCTGTGTGACAGAGGACTCAGACACGTGACTGTTGTTTCTGTTGACCTTTAGAGAGAGAGAGGGGACGGGTTCTGTCTCTGGACTGACATAAACCTTTGTGTTTGTCTTTGACAGTGTGGTCTGTGTGGGTGGAGATGGCATGTTCAGTGAATTACTTCATGGTTTGATCGATCGCACACAACAAGAGGCCGGCCTCTGTGTGAACGATCCAGCTGTAGCTTTACAGCCATGTCCTCTTCATATTGGCATCATTCCTGCAGGTAAACATTGTGGCATTAGGAGTTTTACTTGTGTGTATGTATGTGTATATATATATACAGTATATATATATATATACACACAGTATATATATATATATAAACATACAAATTTATCTACACACATTTATATATGTGTGTGTTTATTTGTATATGTATGTGTGTATATATATATATATATTTATCAGCAGAAATATACCAATAATGTGTCCTGACATCTATTGTAGGTTCTACAGACTGTGTGTGTTACACCACCGTAGGAGTGATTGACCCTGTTACGTCAGCTTTGCACATTGTCCTCGGTGAGGAAGCACTGTGATTCGTCCATTTCAGGACTTAATATCTCAAAAACCTAAACAGCAGAATCATCTTTGAGTCACTTGTTTCCACTGCCTCACAGGAGACTCCCAGCCTTTGGATGTGTGTTCAGTTCATCACGCCTCTGTGCTGGTGCGCTACTCCGTGTCTCTAGTGGGTTATGGCTTCTATGGTGATGTACTGGCTGAGAGTGAGAAACACCGCTGGATGGGCCCTCTCAGATACGACTATTCTGGTATCAACTCCATGACTTGTGAAGACTAATGAGAAGACTGATATTCTTGTGCAGTCTCTGTTGATGTTCAACTTTCACCACTGCTGTGACATCACTAAAGCACCACCGATATGTTGTTCATCTTGACTAACGTTGTACTTTTCTATATTTTGTCCAGGTACGATGGTGTACCTCAGCAACAGAAGCTACCAAGGTGTAGTCGAATATCTGCCGGCAGATCCACTATTGTCCAGCCCCAGGGATAAAACCCGCTGCCTCTCAGGGTAAAGTAACAATCACATCATTCCAAAAGTTGTTAAAAAAGTTACCAAAGTATAAACTACATGTCCAACTTAAAAGATAAAGTTAACTAGATCTGGACTAACAGATATCACCATTATTCAGACCTAACTAAACGATGGCCAGAATTTTCAAAACAATATAATAATTGTGAAATTAGGTGTGACAGAGCAGAAAAGTTAGACGAGGTTCGAAAATAAGTTATTTAAAAAAAAATCATCATAGCAACAGGAACATTTCTATGCTAATAATTAGCAGGGAGACACAGGCTGAGGTGCAAGAGCTCACATTGACTTGAGGAAATTACCTGAGACAATTAGCAGTACCTGCAGCAGAGACCTGAGGGGTTGGATGTAACTAAAGCAGGATAGATGCCCAGGTGAGGGGAACCTGATCTAGACGAAAGATGAACCTGGTATGTAATGTCAGTGGTGACTGTCAGCAAACTGCCCTGATGCCCCTGTGGCTGGGTGAACCAGCGTCTCAGGTCTCAGACGTAAAGCCCAGTGAAATCTGTGTGTGTGTGTGTGTGTGTGTGTGTGTAGGTGCACTTTGTGTTCCAGAAGCACTGAGAGACTCTTCCCCAACTCCTCAGACTCAGGATCTCTGTACAGCGCCAACTTCAGTTCATTCAGTAATGACTCAGAAGGTAATGACGCGACGTTCCACTTTCAACTGATTAACACCTCGTCATGTGACCTGTATCATGTATTATAGCTTGAAAAGTCATGTGCAATAAAAAAAAAAGTTCAGTAATTAAAACTCTGTTGCAAAAAAAAAAGTACATCGCTCTTTGGGGCAAATATTATTAAAATATATAAAAGAACCTGACTGAATACTAGAGAGTCAAATAAACAAACTGAAGAGTTAAATAAATCAGTGGAGTAGAGAATAAATAATCAGTGTGTGCCCAGAGATCAGCGACGATCGACGAGTGTTCAGACTGTGTACACTGAGGCAGAAGTTGTCTTAGATATGACAGGTAGAAGTACAAAGAACTACAGTCAGTGACAGTAACAGTGGGATAAAGTATATGAGACATACGAACACTATACATACACATATAGGTATATATATAGTTATATACATATGTATGTATATGTACAGTTAGTTATATACATATGTTGTATGTATATGTACAGTATGTAGTTATATATGTATGTATATTTATACATATATACACAATATATTTTTTATACTGTTTAGTATTTTTTTTCTGCAAAACAGTGGGATATAGTATATGAGATATATGTATATATATAGTTAAACACATGTATATAAATATATATGTACATATATACACATAGATTTGTATGTATAATATACAGTATGTATGTGTATATATATATATGTATATGTATATATATATATGTATATATGTATATACTGTATATATATATATACATATATATATATGTATGTATATATATATGTATATATATATAGACAATGTATCCTCAGTGATGTCCTGTGTGTTTATCCGTCTCTCCAGGTGAGTGGGTGCGTGTGGAGGGCAGCTTCAGATGTGTGTCTCTCACTTGCATGTCCAGCTCATGTCCCAAGAGTCCTCTGGGCCTCTCTCCGTCCGCTCACCTGGCAGATGGGACAGGAGACCTCGTCCTGGTGTGGGACACTCACCCGCTTGGTTTTCTCAAGTTCCTGCACAGACACACGAGCACACAGGACCAGGTGTGTGCACGTCCACAGAGACACCAAGCTTCAGTCAGTTATTTAAAACAATTTGTTTAAGTTTCTCTCTCTGTACCTTTTCAGTTCGACCTGCCGTTTGTGGAGGTTCACCGTGTGAAGGCCATCCGTTTCTCCCTTCCTTCTGGCAAAGAGGAGGAAGCCCACGAAGCCGTGGTAGGACAGAAGGGTGGGCCAGATGAAGAGGTCTACACCGATACTGGGAGCTGGAGCGGCTCTCAGCAGCGGCTGTCAGACAGAGGGCCAGGGCAGGAAACGAGAAGCCACCAGAAGACAGTCAGCCCCTTCCTGTGTGGTCTGTGCTGCAGCAAATCTCCGTCTGTGTCTGTGTGGAACTGTGACGGAGAGATTCTGCCTTTCACTGAGATCCTCTGCAGGTTGGAGAATAATGGAGTACAGTATAGTACAGTATACTGCATCATGTAGTGACCGTCACAGTAACCAGTCCTACCTTCACCCCTCCCCTCTCTGCTCAGGGTCCACTGTCAGCTGGTGCATCTGTATGCCCGGGGCATCGAGGACGGAGCAGCAGCACAGAACAGCAACGAAGACGATACCAGGTGTGAGAGGAGGTGCATCCTTCACAAATAGCCTTGATAGAGATGAGGAGGAGGAGGAGAAGGAGTGAAGTTGTTGTAGGTTCATTTGTGAATGTCTGGATTTGCAGTCGGTCATTGCCAAATTGTTCCTAATATTTCAGGTACTTCCATTCCATTCTCACTGAAGCGATAAAACTATTATTTATTATTATTGTTGTTATTGTTATTGTTGTTGTCTATGGAGCACATTTGATCCTATTTAACTCAAAACTGTACATGTTGTGATCATGAAGGTTTTGTTCAATGGATTTTTAATTCATGATCGCCTGAGGTCTGAGGAGATGAAATAAAAGTGTTTTAATATTTATAAAATGTCTTAATTTTTTCTTTTTTTAGTCAGCATTTTAATTACTCATACTGAGTTAGTTTAGAGGTGGACAACATCAAGTGTTAGAAAAAAAAGCAAAGCAAATTATTCAGTGACTATTGATATATCAGGGAAAAAAAAAGCAAAGCAAAGTAAATTATTCAGTGACTATTGATATATCACTGACTCAGAAATGAGAATCACTGCATGTTGTTGTAAATACAGTCATTTTGTAGTTTTTTTTAGTTTTGCCATTGACATTTGGGCTTGTTTTCGTGTTGAAGAATAATTTTGTGTATCAGTCACCTTGATTTGAGCATTGCATGATGGGTAAAAATGTGCTTGATTTCCTCAATAATCCTTACCTCAACAATGTCACTTGTAGGAATACAGCCCTAAACTGGCAGGGAACGTCACTGTCTACATGCATTACTTTTTATTTTGCAGTTTTTTGTGTCGGAGCTCGCTGTGACTCTGCTGCCGTCCCTGACTGAAGTCACATCAATTTCCTCAAAATCTCTAATTTCTCAGAGTTAACTTTTACATCCAATCCATCAGATTGCACTGATGGACATCTGCTGCTAAAGCCACACATTTCAACTTTAGCCAATCAGTAGTTTTCTGTATCTGAGTGCCATCAGTATCTGCTCGTTCTAAACAGATGAGTTTGGTCCTCATACAGTAGATCCCTCTGGTCTTCAGTAAAGTCTTTCACAAAGACATCAGAGACATGAAAAGCCATGTCAAGAAAATATTTTATTTTTCATTTCCAAAGAAGGTAATAGAATAATGCAATATTAATCTAAAAAGCTAACTAATATAAATAGGTTTTTTAGCTAATTGAGCTAGAATGAACCAGTAACAAGGTACTTTTTGTGATACAAAATGAATGGATTAAATCTAGAAATATTTTGTTGTCGTTTCCATTATTACTGCTGTTGTATAACAAGAAAGTCCGCGTTTCTTTCAGTAGGAGCTCAAACAACACCCCCCCCCCCCCCCCCCCCGTCCACAGGGCTGAGATGCTGCACTGCTCATTGTTTCCCAGATCAGAGAAAGGTTGGACCAAATGAGGGAAGCGGGCCGAACGGGGACTGCTGAAAACAGCTGGGAACTTTTCAACCCCTTGATTGAAAGTCTCCTGTCTGTCCTACTGAAGACAGTGGTTTTAATTCACCAGATGTCCACATGTCCCATAAGGAGGACACACATGAGACAATGGGCCTTCAGTCTGGTCCACCAAAGCAAATATGTCAACTATTTGTCTTCCCCTTTTAAAGACAAGAACTGGTCCCATCAGCATGGGGTCCATGTGGAACCACCCCCTGGACAACCCAGACCCTGACCCCTCACTGCAGTGGTCTGGGGGTCCATTGATCTGCTGAGCCACTGAAGCTCTGGCTTGAGAATATGAACAGTGTCATTTCTCTGCCTGTCGCCATCTTTATCTGAGGTTAGCTTAGGTTAAGAAAAACAGAAGTGTGTTCAGTCTACTGGCTGGTTGCACAGTCCAACTGTCAACCTCACACACAGAGTTTAAGGAGGTCTCTGGGACGATGCAGCCTAAAAACAGCGTCCACTTCCCACCACTGGGCTAAAGATCATTTCCCTTTGGTACGCCACCCTCCTCCACTTGAGGAGATTACCCAATGTCCTTTCTTTTGAGGACCAAAAACAAGCTACAACAAGTGTTTAAATGTCCAGCCCAGAGACAACTGCCGTCTCCGACTGCCTCCCTGTAGAAGCAGAGTCGGAATTGATGGTTTTGTGGGGTTTTGTGGGGTTGCCAGGACGAGCGGGGGCCTGAGGTCTCTATGACGACAGCCCGGCATTCATCTCTGGGGCTGAGTGGCATGTGGAAGGACAGTGAGAGAGAGAGAG
>NC_024316.1:2847055-2866676 GCF_000523025.1 Cynoglossus semilaevis | reverse complement strand
TTCTCAGAGACGCACCACAACACCCCCCCCCCCCCCCCCCCCCCAGCCTGCTCTGAACCCTGCCCTGGGGGAGGATGAGTTGATGCAACATTTCTATTGTGTCTTGTTCTTGTTGCTGGGACCAGTACACAGTGTGACTAGGTTCACAGCCTCCCCTTCACAGCTGACTGGGTTTCATTAACACGTTTTCACTGGTTAATCATAAAACCTGACTATAATTCAAGAACATTCTTTTGGTTCACAGTTAATTATTTCAGGTGAAAAACGTATGAAAACAGATTTGGTCAGTGTATTCTTACAGTGAAGTCACTTTTTTTAGTGTATTTTTACTGTCTTTTACTGACTGGAGTGGTAACTTCACCATCAAGGCATTTTTTTCACTTCACGTTTACTTATTATTCACTTGTTTTATATTTCATAATAATAAATATATATATTTGTACCATGCACAGTGTGTGTTAACCTCTGCTCCTTTTCTCACAGATCCTCCAAATACTCCATGTACTTTAGAGCTCAGTTATTGGTCAGATTATGTGTTAGTGTGTGTGTGTTTCCACGGAGGCCGTGAACCTGAAATAAAAAGAGAGATTATAAGACAGGATGCTCTTGTTTAAAAACCAAAACATAAACTAATAATAAAATGTAAAACTTCGTACGTACAAGATCTGGGTTGAGGTTAAAAGTCCTACCTGAAGGTTTGCTCTACATGAGTTTGTCTCTGTGTCTGTTCATACAAAACCAGACCAACAAGTCCTCCCACTGTGTGTGTGCTGTTGTTGCTATAATGTTTATCACACTCACTGTTATGGTTTGGTGCTGACTATAAACACTGAGCTCATGTTTACATGCAGGAGTCTGAGATGTAAACGACAGCGTTTGTGTTTGTAGTAGAGAAGGTAAAATATTTTTAATTTTTTTTTACATACTTCAATAACACGACTAAATCATCTGGATGAAAGAGTAGTTTGACATCAACATACAACTGTTCCTGAGTAGTAGTGGAAAATTTCTATGCAACATAAAAAAAAGTGCAGACAATAGTGTGAAAGGTGATTTATTTAGAAGTGTTAAAATTTCAGGTGAACAGATCAGACGTTCATGGTTATTAATGTATCATTCAGTCAGTGATTTAAGATGAAGGTGATGTGTTTACTTTTATTTTTACATGCAGACAAAACAAAAAACAAAAAAAATCCCGAATGGTCTGAGTAAACTTTGTTGAGTGTAAACATCGGAATGTAGCTGTTACAGTTTGCATGTTTGTGACGGATGGCGTCATGTTGTGTTGGGCTTCACCCACTTGTACTTTCCCTCATAGCGGAATCCGACCCTCCTCGTCAGGTCATCTGCCTCTGTCGGACCACGGCTGGAGACAAGGAGGGAGAAAATGTATGTAAGAGATCATCTGCACGACGAGTGGAAAACTTATCTGTGGTATTTTGTCTGTCATTGGAAACCAGACGTTACCTTCCGTATATGTAAGGTATCGGCTGCGTCTTCTCTCTTTCTATTTGGTGGAGCAGAGGAGTGAAGATCCTCCAGGCCTCTCGTAACTCATCGCTGTGACAGAAAGAAGAGATGGCCTCAGAACAGACACAGGTGAACTTAGTGAAATGTGGCAATAAATGCAAACACCCACCTGCGGACAAAGTGCATCTGATTTCCACAAAATACGTCAAGGATCAGTCTCTCATAAGCATCTGGGAGCTTCACATTCTGAAACAACAGGAAAAAAAAATAGAAGAACAACGACATCCAGTCAGACATGCTTCCAGCTGTATCAATTTTCTCCGTTCAGCTTCTTCAAAAAGTTTTATTTGTCCACCCCAAGGGTGAATTTAAAGTGAGCCGGTCTATAAATGTGTACAGGTCTTTGCTTACATGGAAATTTAAAAAATGTGACAAATGCAGATACAAAAAGTCTAAGAGAATTCCCTGAACTGCTCAAGAGATGGAAGATCTGAGAAGTGAATGATTTTTGACTTGATTCTAGTTCGTTTGTATGAGTGATCTGAAGGCGCTCTGGTGAATAAAACATGTTACTGTTACTTCAGAACAAAGTTTGTCTATGTTAGAAAACTGAACAAAACATGAAGTTGATGAAGAGGTGAATACTCTGTACACACACAAAACTATGATGATACTATCTTGATATTTTACTTTATTCTTAAATAATAATTCTAGAAGTGAAATGTTAAATAATATCATCAAAACCTTAGTGGTTCTCAAACAAAAGTACAAATATCTAGTGGCGCCATCTAGTTGTGCATGGTCCAAATGTTTGGCTTAAAAAGCTGTTTCTCTGAAGACAAACTCCGAGAAGGAGCAGAGGGAAAAAAATTATGGATATCTTTTTTCCTCTGTGTTTGTTTTCAGAATTAAATGTAAGTACCAGGTGAAGCCACAGTGTCTTTGTCAGATGAATACGCTAATTATCCTATTAGCAAAAGGTGCTTCAGTGACAGTGTTATATGTCACAAGGTGTTAGAGAGCGTGAAGATTTTGAACCACTGCTGTATGAACGATCAAGTTTCGAGGAGTCCACCTTGTATCTGCTCCTGTAGGTGAGGTCCAGCTCAGTCTCCTCTGGGCTGAAGTAAACCCCGGGCCTCTTGGTCATCATCTTCAGGTAAATGGCTTCATCCGGCTGCACTCGCACCACCAGCTCATTCCTCTGACAACGTTCTCCAAAGATGTCCCCTGGAACGTCGGTGAACTGCAGACGCACCTCTGCCTTCCGCTCGTTCAGGGCTTTACCACAGCGCAGAATAAATGGAACTCCTGAGGAGAGGATTGTACAAGATGAGATAGGAGGAGGAGAACCTGAGGAGGAGCCACAAACAGAGAACGGGGAAAAAGAAAATCTCACCATCCCATCTTTCATTTTGAACATAGACAACAGCAGTTGCGAATGTTGGTGTGCATGAGCCTTTAGGTACGGTGGGGTCATCGAGGTACCCCAGCCGTGAGTCACCCTCACCCTGAGGGTCAGCCACATACTGACCAAGCACAACATCTGAGAGTGACACCGGAGCTACACACTTCAGTACTTTAACCTGAAGACAATCAAAAACACAGAACACCAGGTTTGTAGTTAGTGAAAAAACCTCACAAGTTCAACTGGCTGTCAACCAATCAGAGTGGATTACCTTTTCATCCCTGACATCATCTGGGCTGGTGGAGGCAGGCTTCTCCATTGCAACCAGACAGAGCATCTGCAGCAGGTGGTTCTGCATGACGTCTCTGTGAGACACAATGTTGGGATTAGTGGTTTAATAATCGTCACTGATGTTATCACGTTCATCATGGTCTTGCTGCATCTCACCTGATGATACCAAAATCATCAAAATAGCCTCCACGGCCTTGAGTTCCAAAAGGTTCCTTAAAGGTGAGAACCACACTGGCCACGCTGTTCCTGTTCCATATTGGTCCAAAGATTCGGTTTCCAAACCTGAAAGGAAGGGAAATACATTTAGGAACATGTTTATTGTTGATATATAGTGCATGTGTGGTCTAATTTACCTGAGCACCATGAGGTTCTGGACCATCTCCTTGCCCAGGTAGTGGTCTATGCGGTAGATGTGATCCTCAGTGAACAGTGACCCCAGATGAGCTGACAGTTCCTGCGAGCTCTGAAGGTCACGTCCAAATGGCTTCTCAACAATCACTCTGTTCCAGCCTCTGGTTTACAAACACAGAAGCTCAGAACCATCACAGCAGGAGAGAAAGGATCTGACCTGGAGTGACAATTAATAGATCTTCTAGGAAAATGTTATTTTTGATTCTCTTCATTTCTCGCTTCATTTCAACACAAGAGGAATATTTTAAAGAAATATCAGGGTATTTACTGGGCTTTATTCAAGAGGAATTTTTTAAAGAAATATCAGGGTATTTACTGTATCATCCGACGACCCCCTATACCTACGTTGAATTCTCAAACGACACACACAAAAACAGAGAATATATAGGAATGGTACTGTATTTACTGATTGACTTAACATCAACTTAATCAGAATCAGTCTCTCCAACATACTGTATTATTAGGGGGAGCGCAAGTACCACCTGTGGTCCCCGTACTGTAGTTTGAGAACCTCTTGGGCTTCCTGACCTGATAATAATTTTGTTTGCATTCATCCAAAACGCTCAGTGTGTGATGTCATTTGGTTGTCAATAATCTATTTTGCATTGTTAATATAAAGTCAATATACTATTGACTGTATATAAATTTCTCTATTTCTTTCCATGCAACTGTTAAGTCCATTAAGGCCCAAAATGTGCCCCAAGACAAATCCAATTGACCCGACAGTTATTATTTTAATACGATTCTTGACTTCAGTGTGTACCTGCTGCTCATGCAGTGAGCTCTGATGTTGGTGCTGACATGCTGGTACACAGTGGGGGGCAGGGCCAGGTAGAACAGCCTGTTGGCATCTGTGCCTCCAGGAAGAGATGACATATGAGTACCGAGCTGGTCGAAGGAGGGGCCGTCGTCATACCTGCCTCTCAGGTACGAGTTCTTACTGAAGAAGGCTGAGAGACACTCGTGGTCTCCATCACTGACCTGCAGTAACAAGATTCAATGGCATTCCTAAAGTTCCAAACCAAACTGAATGACATCATGTTGGAGGTAACGTGGCCGTGTCTTTGGTTTTACCTTCATGTAAGGCAGACACTCTGCCTTGATATTCTGCACTGTCAGGTTAGAACGAGCAAAACCCACAAAGTAGGTGTTGTCTGGGAGCAGGCCATCTCTGAATAACCACCTGTGGGAAGAACAGGGTTAAAGGCAGCGACTAATATGTCTGACCAAGGGTCACACTGTTGTTACATGTTGAACAAACAACATCTTATTTACCACTTCCCGCTCTGGTTGGGCATGTACTTACCATAAAGTTGGATAGATCTTCTTTTTAGCGAGATCTCCCTGTGGAAATGATACAACATAGATCATGGATCTGAACATAACCCAGAGAATGAGCAGGAAAATGTTGAACATATACAGGAATAAAGTAAAAACATTTTGGAAGATACTATTGTGGCTAACATTTTTACTTAGCGTGCGTTCGACTTTAATCCTTGCATTAAAATAGTGTTTATACATATATAATACATTCAGCAAATGTCCTTCAACATGTGACAAAGTCTCCTTTTCTTAGGAAAAAAACACTCAAACAATCCATTGTTTTTCAGCAGAAAGGTGAAAACAGGAAACACAGTAGAATCTCGCGTTGGTTTTTACCTTTCTGACACATACAGTACAGACAGACTAAAGTGGGACTTCTGTCAAAGCAGACAGAAAAAATTTAAGGAAGTTGTACTTACGGAGGCACCAAGAATGACGAATATGTGCGTCTTAGAAAAAGTGGAGCGCTCCTCACCAAAGAGCTCCTTTCTGAGCTGAACAAACAGCTCGGAGCGAGTCAGAGGCTCAGCAGTCATCTTCTGATCCTGTGATCGCTCTCTCTCTCCACTGAGGCCACGTCGGTCCCTGACATTCACTACACTCAGTACGGACAAAGTTCTCTTGTCATCCTAGCTCTGCAAAATTACTACTCTGGCTAAATGCTGCCACCTACCGTTGCAAAGGAAAACAATGTCATTGTCTTCCTCGTGTTGCCTAATCTCCTCAATCTTCTCTTGAATCTTTAAAATCCACCCTTCACAGTGAACAAAAGAAATCGTTTCGGTTGCCCCGGGTAAGAACGCTCTGCCCTTTGACCTTTAACTTTCAGTCAAGATTCAGGTCTATTCAGACAAAGTCAGAAAAATGTAGGTAGGAATGTTTCCTGTTCAACCACTCCTGGCAGAAATGTTGTGTAATCATTTTTCTGTGACCTAAGAAAGTTTGTTGCCCACTCCCTATCATTGAGTAACCTCTGAGTAGGCAGTCCACAGTGTTGTTAGTATTAAGTAATGGATGTTTGCTCAGCAACGACCAAAAATACTAAGTGTAAAAATTAAAAATAACCTCACAGTTAAATAAGAATAACACTCTTACACCATTAATAACCAGGACAACCAGTGATTGGTTGCAACTATATTTCTTATAGGACTGTAAATTTGGACATGGTGCATCAGAGTTCCTGAACCTGACTGTGCCATGTCACAGTTCATTGTCGTAGAAAACCAGCTGTGCAGTGATGTTTTCAAAGTGTAAATTCATTGAATTAATCAGTAATCAGATTTTACAGCGCTCACCCATTCATCAAGCTGTACCTCACGTGTGCAGCATTCACACTCGCTTTTCCCCAACCACCTTCATCGGTGAAGATCACCTGAGATTTGGTCATAAATAAAATTTTAAAAAAGTCGCTATCAATCTCAGCATCCTCATCAAACGCAAGCGTCTTTACTTTGTCCTTCATCTGTATGTGTGTCCACCTGCTTGTGTGCAAGTTCAACCGAATCAAGTCCTTCTGGCTCCTTACAGTCCAGCATGAGGACGAGGGGCACAAAATGCCCGAGGACACATGTGTGCTAATTGGGAGGTCAGCTAAAAGTCCAGTGTTGGTAGAGGTCAGCAGCGTTACAGTTATCCATCTGAATTTGTCCTCCTTTGAGCTGTAAACATCTCCCAGTGGTCGGATTTTTCAATAGGTTTTCCTGGAAAGAATAGATAGAAAAAAAAAATCAATCACAACACAAGTTTGTGGCTGAAGCTCCACCCCCTCCTAAAAAAATAGATGTAAATTATAGGCTGTCATCTTCCTGTCATTTTTTGTTGTCAGTTTGGTACAAGTATCTAATTTTTGCTAAGCTCTTGGACAACACTGACAAAGTCTTAACCAAGTTTTGCATGAAAAATATGAATCTAGATCAGTCCAACATCAAGTTTTTTTTTTTTTTTTGTGTAGATTTCTTACCAAAATTACTTCTTATTTGTATCTCTACTAGTTTGTTTCTCTTCTCAGTTCTTTTCAGTTGGTATTTTGGCAATATTATCTGTTTTTCTAGGCCAGAACTAAGCCAACTAGCTCTAGGCTAGCTATGTTATTATGTGTCAACTGTTGGTTAACTTAGGCAGCGGTTATTCAAAACTGTAAAGATACAATTCCTTTGTTTAGCAAGTAATTAACACTAACAACTAGAAGTGCTACAGAAACCTACTTGTAGATTTTCTGCGCCGATTAAATTACGTATTTAATCTCTTGTTATGAAGCTTCACTGGAATTTCAACAAAATAAATATTTTTTCTTTGACAGACTTTTTACCCACATAGTTACCAATATTTGAACTAAAGCTCAACCTTAACCATCATTCCTTTCTGTGAAATAACCTCTCCATTACTTGGCCAAATCTACTTAGCAATTATTTAATTTGTCAACCAACACTGTTGTTAGTTAATTTGTCACATTTAAATAATGTGTCGTTCTTTGTGCAACAGTAGCTGCGTTAGTCATTTTCCACGTCAACTCGTGACTTTGTTTTACTTTATTACTGTTACCATCTACTTCTACTTCTTACATTTTCCATTGGTCTCTCCCAGAAAAATACACTTCTTCATATGTAACCAAACATGATAATCATTTTTAAACTCAAATTCAATGCTCAGCTTGAAAGCAGAGTGCCTTTTCTAGAGGTTCAAATCCTAGTTGTTCCTCACCTCTGTGAAAATCCACTCCTGCTGTGGAGCTAGACTGGTGCCTTTCCCCTTCAGCTGACAAAGCTCCAGCTTCACCAGCTCTGGGTGAGGCGTGGCGTGGAGGCAGAGCTGCTTTCCTATGTTATGACGCAGCTCCTTATGAGACGAGTATTCGAAATACTGCAGTGGACACCAGTTCAAGTACAGACAAGTTTAATTTTTTTAGAGCTTTGAAATAACTTGCTGCCTGTTTGTCACGTGTGTAGGTCACTGTACCTGGTTGCCGCCCATGTTGTGACACACGTACATAATCACAGGTTTGCCTCCTTCGTTACGCTCCCCAACATCCAGACAGGTCTGAGATCCTGAGTTTCTAAGCTGATGAAAACATCGACAGTGAGGTGAAGCAGCACAACATGAGTCCAACTGCGTTTCAAGTCTTAATGCAACTTACTGCTCCAAATTTCACTGGTGATAAGTCAGGAATAAAGGCCTCTGGGTAGACTGTGTTCAGATACCAGGTGAAATTCTTGCACTGTAGCCGCTCTCTTAGCTGCAGACGTCCAGTAATGTCCCCATATCTATTCTGTAACAGTGAAGTAAGTTGAAGTTAAAATATTTATGATTAAAAAAATATGAAATATTTTTTGAAAAGTCAAATCAAGAACAGCTGCTCTGGTCACACAGACCTCTCGGGCCATGTCTGCTGCGTTCTTGTTACGGCGGTAGTAGATCTTCTTGTAGTCGTCCATCCAGACCTCAGCCAGTCTCACCTGGTTCCGAGTGACTTCGGTACCTTTGGGAAAGGTGTGAGGGCTTTTGGTGCGGAACACATGGCCAACCACAGAACAGGGGATGATCTCTAGCTGACCTCCACACTGCCACACCTACAGAACACATCGGCACTTCTTTTAATTCTACTCACACCTTAAGAAATAAAAAAACCAATGTAGGAATAAACTCTGAGAGACTGACCCGGAACGACATCTCCACATTTTCACCTCCCCAGATCTCCATCTGATCGTCGTATGTCCCAATGTGTTCAAAGTACTTTTTTGAGATTGAAAACAGACCCCCAGCAAAAGCAGGCGTTCTGTAATTGCACAGACACACACCACAGGGTCAGACACAATGAAGGATGGGCCGAGTTTAAAATTTGAATGAAAATGGAGTCCTTACTTCACTGGGTAGGTTTCATCCTTGCGCAGCTTCCGAGCTTCCTCAGGTATGGCCTCCCAGCCGAAGGTTAAGCTCCAGTCAAAGTTTCCACGGTTGTAGGCGCGATTTGTGGCCACGGGCTTGTGGAACTGGAACGAGTTGAGGTCGATTGTGGTGATTTCTGGACTGACCACAGCGGTGGGTTCTTCAACGATGCGGGCCAGCAACGGCTCCAGCCAACCATGGAAACATTCACCTTCGAAGG
Source organism: Cynoglossus semilaevis (assembly GCF_000523025.1). NCBI lineage: Eukaryota > Metazoa > Chordata > Actinopteri > Pleuronectiformes > Cynoglossidae > Cynoglossus > Cynoglossus semilaevis. Next base: position 2,857,671 of record NC_024316.1, on the reverse strand, counting down.
AGAGAAATATTTGTTATAAGATGAATGAACTGGTTGTTTTGTAGGTTTCTGTGATCAAAACATTACTACACACAGGCGTTAACCATGTGTACAGTCTCACTGTGGGTGTAGCTATGATGGGACTAACATCACTTTACCAGAAACTGTACAGTAAAATTGGTTTCTTACAGTGCGCGTCAAGGAAGGTGAGGATTCCTCCCTGGGCCACACTGGCTCCCAGCAGCCTGGCTGTGATCAAGCCTTTCCTTTCTGGCTGCCGGACGACATGGACAATCTTTAGATGGCGCACATACTCCTCCAGCTGAACTCCCAGGTGCTCTGGAAAGACAGAAAAAAATAAGCATGTTTCCAAAAGTGTATTTCTTTGAAGCACCAGAGGAAATGTGGTGACAGTTGCTGTGACTCTTACGAAGACACTGTGGTTACAGTCACAGCAAGAGCAACTAAAAACCAAACCCAGCAGTGATGGTAGTGTTCAAACAGACACTGGGGGCGACTTTAAAGCAGATGTATTGAAATAATTGGTGTTCAGCCCTGTTTAAAACGAAAGGAAATGAAGTGGAAACCTCACTAGTAAAACTGAGTTACACTTCCTTTTAAGATTGCACTTGACCACAATTTGCACTGCACACGTTTTAACTTCCAGTGAGCACAGCCACCACGTCACTAATCGACAACAAAGAGCTGTTTGACTACAGCAGGGAAATGTAAATACAGGTAAAGGTGATTAGCTTACAGCTGCTCTCAGAGGACAGTGGTGATAGTGTCACTGACACAGTGACAGTTCACTGTCATTTCTTCTTTCTGTTGGGCTTTTATTCACACACAGATGAACCTGCTGTTCTCCATGTCTCATTTTAATCAGAATTGTCGAAAGTGATTCCCAAAAGCCCTAATTAGATGTCAGATGATCAAGAGTTGGGGACATTACAGTTACATTAAAACTGTCCAGTAACAGTCCAGTCTATAAAGATAGGTAGATAATAGCCATAAAAAGTTTGTAAAAGGGAAAAGACGAATAAAAACGTTGGTTCATATATGAAAGTAAAAGGCAAAAGTCTAAAGGCTGGCTCAGAAATGAAAGTTAAAGTTAGCTCAGTGGTAAATGACTATAAGCAATTAAACAAAAGTTACATTAAAAATGCTGATAAGTTACAATGAGATTTAAAAAAACAACAACACAAAAGGCTACAGTTCATGGACTGGAAAAAGACAACATCCTGTTCTGAATTCTCATGCCAAAAATCTGTATATTCAGCACCTAATAAAACACTTCTTCCCATTTGGACTTCAAGTACACGCTTGCACCCTAAACCAACAGCTGCATAACAAGCAGCAGAAGCTCCGCTGCCGTTCGACTGCAGAGTCGTGGACATGGGCATCACCATGTCCGTGAAGCTGTTGACTCTGTACACAGACCTCCATATAAAATCTTTAATACTGAGCTAACACCCAGCTCTTATCTTATCAATGGTCACGCCTTGCAGTTAAACCAACCACACTTAGCTGAAGCTGAAGGCCATTTTAATTAATAAATGACTTATCATTTTGCACTTTGTCTTCTGTTTATATCACGTAGTGTGTAAGAAACAGACCGGCTGTGTTTGTCCTACTTATTTTCTTCAAAAAAGTACCTCTTTAAAGACTCAACTTTCCAAAGGAGCTTCAGCCATTGAACAGTAAACTTTTATTTGCACTCTTTTAACTGGTGTTTTAATGTCACAGCAGTTAACTGGCTTCTTTTTCCCTCTGCTTTTATTTGAGGCTAAAAGCAGAACAGAAAGTCAACTCTGATCCCCTCTTTCTTCCCATCACTCAGCTCTTAGACGTTTCTGTTCTTTTATATTCTGTGTGTGAATGTTTGAGTGCGTTGTGACTGGAGTGCGTTGTGACTGGAGTGCGTACAGTACCTGCAGTGCTGGCATCGTCCACCAAGATGATCTCCTTGAGCATGACGGCAGGAGATGTGTGTAGAACGCTGAGCACGGTTCTGAGGAGAGTGGACCAGGCTTCATTGTGGAAGACAATAATAACACTGGTGTTGGGCAGAGGAGGGCAACGGCGAAATTTCCTCTCCACACACCTTTGTGAGAAACCACAAGAAAATGCAGTTACATATTTGTCGAGAGAGAGAGGGTAAAAAAGTCAAATTAGTGGATTGTTACAAATAGTCATTCTGATTAATTAAAAGTCTGAGAAGCTGCAAAGCCATAACAGACGAATGTCTATAATGTTTACATAGACTGTCGACGACATGGAGATCTTCACTCTGTTTTATAAGTTTAGTTTGAGGATTATTATATGGCATGGTACCAAGTTAAACTAAATCAATTTTACAGTAATACATGTTGTTATACATTTAATTATAACAGTCACATTACATTACATTGTCTGTGACCCCCATCACAGTAAAACTCAGTCAAATGAGTTTTTATTTCTCAGTCAGTTTGTTAAGGCTCTTCACTGGCTTATACTTTGCCTGTTTTCTTAACATCTAATAGTATATCAAACCAAGCATACTTGGTCATCTTGGTAACTTTGAGGTTTTTCTGGGTGTTACTGCAATGCCATTTGTCTATTTCCATGTGCACATGTTTCAACATAAACTGGTTTTTAAAAACTGGTTTTTGACTGTTTGTCTTTCTTTTCAATAGTTTTGCAAATATTTGTCTTTTTTGTCTTATAGGAATTCACATTTCTCAGTTTCTCTCACAACTCTTATCTAAACGTTTCTACAGTCTTTTGGACTGTTACAAAACATTTCATTCTTTACTAGTTCTAAGCTGCATAACAAAGTATACAAATGCATTACAATCCTGAAAAATATGTAACATATAATACACATAATGCACTTGAGTGACAATTATAATGTTGAGGATCAAAACAGGAACTGTTTACCCTCAGGTATTTTCTGATATCTGGTTTTGGTTATCCATTACGTAAAAAGGTTTAGCTACCATTCAACTGTGTTTTACTGAGGCAGTCCTCTAGGAAACATAATTATCTTTATTTAAATAACACTTATGTAAATAATATTACCATGACCGGCATTGAAAATAGGGAGGACATATTCCCTCCTGTGCACATTTATACTACTTTATGATCAAACAGTAATTATTCTAAACAAATCTTTCTGACAGCATTCTCTTACTCCACAGGTCTGGTGTCCTCGCCGAGACTACGACTCAGGGATATACGATCTGAGGCAAACTGGTTGAAACAATGTCGGGTCATGCCTTCCTCCTTTTCCTTCTCCTCTTCTGGGGTCAGGTTTGGTTTTTGGAAAGGTTTTCCATCAGCCCCGAAGCTGTTGGGGTCCTGTGGAGGTCTTTCCAGGTGGGGTTTCAGTTCAGCTTGTGTGTAAAGTCCAGGGGGACATTTGAGGTCCACGGTTGGCTGCTCCTGTACTGGTGGTGGCTCTGGAGCTTTGATTTGAAATCCAATGTTGTTGACGGCCTCTTTAACCAGGACTATCATTTTGTCCTTCTTGTCAACCAGCTCCTGAAACCAGGGGTCTGCTGACGACACACTGCCGACATCCTTCTGGAGAACGACTAGAATCACCATGAACAGAGCTCCCCCTAGGATGGCCAATTTCAGAGGAGACACACGCCGGCGGAGTAACAGCCGCATGTTTCAAAGATGACGTCACTGTTTCAAAAAGATAGGAAAAATAAACACAAGTCTAATTCCACAGAAGATGTTGGTGGTTAAAATATCAAGATCTCAACCAAGTTCTGTAAAAAACTAAAATCTAGAAATCCTTCACCTCCACATGCAGCGACTCAGTCTGAAGTTTAAACAGCAAGACGAATTGACGACAGGAATACCTTAAACCGGTTTGTGTGCCTCTGATAGTGTCATAGCAGCAGGCAATCAGCCAGCTGACTGTCTCTGAGGAAACAGTCCCACAGCACAGGTGGAGAGAGCAGAGAGGAGGAGGCTAAACAAACACACCACACCTCTCACTGCACACCTGAACCCACCTGCTGCCTCCACACGTGGAAGCAGGTGGGCAGCGGCAGTGTGGGCAGCGTTGAGTTGCCCCTCCCTCCTGCTGTCTGTTAATCAGTGACGTACGTGTTCAGGCGGAGATACCTGTACTGCTGTAAACTCCTACAGGAAGTAGTGCACGCAACACTGACTGTGAACAGACCACAGGCCAACCCCGCCTTCACACAGCAGCAGGCTAATTTCCCATCTAGGAAACAGGATAAGAGGCCAATACAGGACATCGGTGTGTCATTAGGTGACCACGCTTCACTTACACTTTCACTCTTACTTGATCATAATTAATGTATGCTCTTCTCCAGACAACCTGAAAGTCAGCCATTACCAGAGAGTGGGTCAGAACCACTGACACAAGATCAGCCCATGGTGTCCTGTGTGTTGATACATAATACTATTATTATTTTAAAAATCCCACGGATGTACAGTATCATCCTTCCTTTGTTCATGTTGTTATTCTGTGGATGAACCTGTAGATGAACCAGTTTTTGGTCAAAATTCTATTTCACATGTTGCTTGTTTTATTTATGTTATTTCAGATATTTCTTTTATCTACAGTATATTATATTAATATTACTTTTATTGTAATATAATAATAATAATAATAATAATAATAATATAATATACTTTTTGTTTGATATACTGTTTTGCTTTGTACATTCAATACTTTGTTTTTCAATTCCTTATTAAACAAATAAAACTATAACAATATACAATATCGTATAGCGTAATAGGAGAAAAAAACAGCAGTAAAAACGAGTATTTTTAAAAAACACAAAATTAAAAACCCATCCATGACTGGGGGTTGTTACGTTTAAAACTTAACTATGCTTCTCTATTTAAAAAAACACGGTTGGGGGAGTGTGTTAAGAAGTGTGTTAAGTGTTAAGTAACGTAAAACTCCTCCAGTTAGCTCAACCAGTTACTCCAGTTTATTTCTGTTTTAACGTTAAGAACAATGTGAAGGAACAAAAGTGTGTCAAGGCAGAGTGGGCGTGAGAATGAATTGACAGGCTCAGGCATATAATGACGCGCCATCTCACGGGTGGAGGTATAAATGGGTTTTTTCCCCACTATGGTGCAACTGAAAAGACAGAAGAGCTATAAAAGGATTCCTTCCACTGAAACGGACCTCTCACATATTTGACAGAGTAATGAGCTGTAACTGTCGGTTTCCACAACAGTAGAGATGAACACTGACCGATTAAGAACCACTTACCTTAACCTGTCGACTCCGGCTGAATTACCCGTTCTTTCTTAGGTTTTAAAATCAGACGTGGTGTCGTTTCCAGTTCCGCCAAGTGACTAAACTGCAGTTAAGAGTCAAACGGCAAACTACAGCTCTGACTTCTGCTTTAACACCAGCAGGTGCCATTTGTTTTAAATGATTGTACATACACGCCCCCTAGTGGAGGAGACGGCTTAAGACACACAACAATGCACCAGAGGTTAGACAAACTATTTAAATGAACAAACAAATTAGACGGAATTACAACTTTGCACCGTTTGCTCCGAACTACAAGTCGCGTTAAACCTGCCGAAAATACACGGTGTAATGTTTAGCAACATTTAATGATGAAGTTACAACTGTTAACTGTACAGGAGACAATATGGTAGCCGTTAGTTATCATTAAAAAACAAAGATATGAGTTTGACTGGGCGTGGGGGTTATTGTTAATCGTGATTATCCTTTAATCAAAAATTATTTTCATTTAAGGCAATAAAAATAAAATTACAAATCATACACCTGTTTCTTTAAAAATATTTTGTTGCATAAGTCTTCAGCCATCAAATAAAAACAAATCTATTAGTTTATTTACAGCTAGCTCCACCTTTAATGAAATATAATATAAATATATTTTTAAAAATCTATTTAATTTAATAAGTTGATTAGTGTGATTGTGCAATGTACCTAAAACATATTATTTCATGTATAATAATGTTTGGTGTATTTTTTTTGATGAAGTACTGAAATAAATAAGCTTTTTAATATATTCAAGATTAGTTTTTCAGAAAATTGGATAAAAGTCTCAAGCGGCAAATAACTAGAGCTTGCAGATTTAATTTTGACCTGGAAACACTAATAAAATGTCAAAGTGCCTGGTATTAGAAAAAACATTCTGTGACAAATGTATCATATATACAGTATGTGTGCGCATCCACTTACATGTGTATAAGTAAATGCACACACTACAACTCCCTCCATCATTAGTCTGTTAGAGTAACATGAGTGCATTATCATCAGGGATTAGGAGGAATTTATGTCTCTTAATTAATGCTCACATAGAGTGCTGTAAGTGAACATTGCCATCAACTCAACAGAAATTAATTATTCATGTGCAAGCAATTAAATACCCTCTTTGGTGTCACCCCCTGAAACCAGAGACTGATTTATTCAGAAAAGGAGAAGGCGACATCTCTCACGTTACAGTGACAGGGAGAAATCTGGATTCCAAGCTGCTGATTGACAGGAGGTCTAAGCCAAACAGTATCAACACCGCCAAACAGCCAGAAGCTGTGTTTTCTCCAGTACAATGTGTGAACAATAAAGAAGGATCTTACTCTTTCAGGATATCCATTCATCAATGCATTGCCGTTCTTTTCCCACTGATTCAATATCAATTCAGCAATATTCTGAATCGATTCATGCACCTGGCCAGTGGGGGGCGCTTTTTTACATTTGTACACTATATCCAGTAATGGTATTATTGCGGTGATGCCTTATTTTCAGATGTTTTATTGCTTGAAAATGCTATGATGTTTATATGGGCATGAAACCAAAGAAATAATTATTAAAAGAAATTATAAAAAATTAACTGGTACTCTAATTAATTGTTTGTGTATTTCTACTTGACACAGAATCGACGTTAAAGCATTTAGATCGATATCCAATTAAAATAATATTGATTATGGCCTAAAGAATCAAAATCCAAATGAATTGTGAGATCCTTAACAATTCTCAGCCCCACAGGAAGTCTGTACAAACCATCATCTGGTTGCGATCCCAGAGAGTTCAGACAAAACCAACGGATTAAAACGATTGCAAAAAAGATGTTTATTCATTTCTTATCATTGTGGAAATTGTTTAAATCAATCATTGCACTATTTCTTCAAATCTGCTACTATTTAAAGGATTATAAAAACAGCTTTTGTTTACGTTGACGTTTGAAGACACAAAGTGACAAGCAGAAATGTGGAACTTACTTATAGCTTTTAAAGGCAACAGTTTTAGGCTCAAACCTTAAAGTGAGCATATGACAATATCAGGTTTGTACAAAGAAAAACTCCTACTTCTGTAACAAACCTTTTGGCCTCCACTACAGCCCACCACGATTGGCTGCTGTGGTGGCTTAGATTTGGTATCCAGACTGAAGACCACATCCAAACAGCACTTTGACCATAGACAGCCCTTTCCAGGCCTGTTGTTCAAGAAAAGGTGCCTGGTCCAACGTCTGGCCTCTACACTTACACTTTTGTCTGATTTGTTTGATTTATAAAAGGACAAAGAAAAGTCATTTTGCATTTGTTTCATCACTGGCCCAGACCAGGTCTGCCTGAAAGGATTCATTGCTGTTCTTGTTTTTTTTTTTGTTTTTTTTTTTTTGTTTTTTGTTGATAGCTTAACATTTTTTTGAACATGTCAAACACACTCAAAATAATCAGTACCGGGATTATCTTCTGAAATATGGAATGACGAGGGCATGAAACTGCAGATAACGTAATCAGTAAAGGCCTGGGAGATTTAAAAGGGCTGTTTGGTGGAGAAAGTGAACTGAATCACAATTGATCGACCAGGCAAATAAACACAACTTTGTTCTAACTGAACATACTCTGCTGAGCTTTTCCAGAGAATTATCTGAAAAATCCCTCAACACAGTGTGGATATTAATGAAGGTCTGTCACAGTCTGACTATCAATAACATAAAAAACATTCAGGGAATCAGGAGAAACTGCAGAAACCACAGCTACAGAATATACATGACCTTTTAACCTTTAGGCAGTATTGCATCGCTCTGTTTTCATTTCATTGTTTTGATGAGTTAACAGCTTCTCTGGAAATGGGCTTGTTGTTCCTTGTTTCCTCAACATGAACAAAAATATATATATATATATTTTCTGCAATTCCACCCTCTTTTAGAAGGCTGAGTTTGGTTCTTTTAAAAGAAATAACCCTTAGTAACAACGGAAAAGTAACAAGTGGTTTTCTTTCATTGTGGGCAAAAATACTCTATTACATTACATTCGTCAAATTATTGACCTTTTGAAGTGTAACAAGCCACCACGTTCAGGATCCAACCAGCCGTGGTTATATACTGTAGTGTCGTGTTGTCTATACTGGCCCATGAATATGTTGGACCAGGACAAATGAAAAATCTGAAGGCAATACTTTTGAGCCAGTGTAAAACTCTGGCAGACAGTTATTCCTCAAGTCAGTGGGGACCATGGGCTCTCGCTCATTTTAGTTGGAATGAAATCTGTCAAATTCACAGTCCAGTAAAAGACAAAAACAAAAAAAAAACTTGGTTCTTCTTATCATTCTGGACTGAAGAAATCAAGACTGGACACACAAACCTGGAGATAATACAAAACATGCCTTGCAGCAACCAGTTTGGCAAGAAAGCATTGTCATACAGTATCATAAAAAACCTCACAGTGAAAAGTTACAGTATGCCCCTTTATAGATAAAGACCAGCATTCAGTTATTTGTGCTGACACCAGTGCACACACTCACTCACGCTCACACTCACGCGCGTACACACACACACACACACAAACACTCCTGAATATAAAATATCTCAGGACAATCCGCAGTACCGTGACAATAATGCAGTCGTTCTTCTTTAGTCTCGTACTCGACCTAAAAACACATTGCAGAAAGCAAGTCACATGTTTCACTGAACCACAAACAGACTGTGGCTAATCACACAGGCTGGAAGAAACAAAGAAGGCCCTGATAAGAATCACGCAAGTCACAGAGAGTTTGTGGTGAGTGAGTCTGTGTGTGTGTGTGTGTGTGTGTGTGTTCCTTCATGAATAAATCCACAGCAAAAATAAAATATAGGCTTATCGTCCCTCTCAGTGACAGTGACATTACCGTGGCCTGTGGTGATTAAAGATGAACAGAGTGTCTCATGATAAGTCTGTTTGTTTCTCTCTCTCTCTGTGTGTGTGTGTGTGTGTGTGTGAGTGATGGCAAACTCTTGTTCTTTGGTTGTTTTCATCTGTTAGGTTTTTTTCCTTGCATATTTAGGTGTTGTTTAAAGTGTGTTCTTTTTTTGTACAAGGTCTTCAGAAAGTTTGGTCCACATGAAAATAAATAATGTCTCCAGAGGAAAACCAAAAAATAAAAAAAAATTCAGGTACTATTGCTCATCGATATAAGCATAGCCACTTCGTCCTAAGGCAACTGGGCTTCATGATCCCTCTAGCAGCTTGAGTAAAAGCCTTCAAACGTGATCAGCGTCCTTCATGTGTGCATCATTCATGACGTGGCAACTAACGGACAGGCCCGGCTCGTCCCTGTCGGCCGTCCACTCCACCCAGTGCTTTGGTTGCTCATCGCCGGGCTGTAAGCTCAGTCTCTCCATCCTGTCAGTGCAGTGGGAGTCACTCCGCAGGCGGCGGGTCTGTCGTTAACTGCCTGGGGGACCGCTGGTGAGAAAGTAAGTGGTCATCTCCCCCTTTCCCTTCACCTTGACAACGCCTCTGCAGTCCAGCTGGTATCCATTGTTGACCAGCACGTGGTACAAGTCGGTGGTCACCTAAAGGAGGATATGGACATTTGACACCAAGGATGCGTGTTTGTTTTCAGGTTCATTGAGAGAAACACTTACAGTGATTGTGGCCATGAACGAAGTACAGTAAAGCGGCAAAAACGGAAAAAAAGTCTTGGAAAAAACATGAGATTAAAAAAGAAAACAAATCTCTGCTAAAAGATGTTAGAAAGAAATAGCTGCACATTTAATCTCAGTGGAAGAATTTGTAGTTATAAGACCAAACGTGTGTCTCACTAACGACAAATGTGTTTTGTTACAGAAAGATACATTTTCCATTGCTCACTCTTTCTTGTCTGTGCAACGTGCCCCACCAACATAAACACATCACGTTCTACACCACTGCCGAGAACCAAAACTATAAAATTATACCTCCGCAAATGTATAAATTACAAAGCGGCGCAGTGCATGTTTTTTTAAAAATAAAAATATACAAAAGAACGTACAATTTTTTTTCTAAATTTGACAAATGTTTCTCTACTTGCAGTAACCCACTCTGCGCGCCAGGGGGCAGCACAGTTTTCCCCGTGTTATGCCCAAACGATGATTTATGCGTTTCATTTGATGCAGAAAATCTGTGAGATCTAAACTGGTGCAAGTCACACATTTCAAAGTGTCTGATGAAATCTATGACACTTCCGTAAATAATGCAGTGAGCGAGGCTGTGGGAATCCTGTCCCTGACTGACACTTGCTCTCTGTGGAGACAGGCACAGATTGTAACTGTGGTTAAGATTTTCCGTGCTGAGGAGAACAATTCTGTGGTAGCTGCAACGGCCTCAGCAGGGAATTCAAATTTAGCTTTCTGTTCTCCTCCAGAGGGACATTAGAGCAC
>NC_024316.1:2808909-2846994 GCF_000523025.1 Cynoglossus semilaevis | reverse complement strand
ACAGTAGAGCGCCATTCCTGCGGGAGAACAGCACGTCCAGTGCAGACAGACACTCTTGCTCAAGGGCAGTGCTGCATACCAGATGTCTAAACCTGTAAGCTTAAGGGCTATATACTGATGATATCTGTAGCAGTCATATCCGCTCAGACTTTTAAAACGCAGAAAAATGACCTGATCCTTTTTTAATATATAGCAAAGCAACTGCATGTTGTTCAAAGTGATAGTTTAGAGGAAATTCTGTCCAATAGACTTTTCTATAACGCATATAAAAAATATAAAATGACATAACTTTTGCAATAATGTGCACCAAATACTTTAGTGAAGAAAATGTGTTCTGTCCTTATTACCATAGTTGGCCAGCAGGGGCAGTCTATTCAAACAGAGCTAATCATTTAAATTACCACATTAAATCATGTGTTTTCTTTTATACAAATACGTGGTTTGGCAGTGAGAGAAGTGAGAGATTAATTTAGACAGAAATATGAAGGTACGTCAAAAATGTTTTAAAACAATTTGAGATGTTATTTATGTAAATAAAACTTTTTTTGAGATCTGAGACTCCACCTGAATATAGTCCGGGACTCCTGTACTGTCCATCCGACTGGCCACGTTGACTGTGTTGCCCCATATATCGTACTGGGGTTTCCTGGCTCCGATCACCCCGGCTACAACAGGCCCCATGTTCAGTCCTGAGAGGAAAAAAAATCCCCATAAGGTGTTATAAGATATTTGTTACATAAATATTTTAAAATTAAATTTTCAATGCTGGATTTAGGTAAGCTTTAAAATTATAGTTCAGTTCCAGTTCCTGCCACAATTCCGGCTTACCGATCTTCATCTGGAAGTTATTGAAGGAGTGCTCGTTGATGTATTTCATCTGCTCTCTAAGCCTCATGGCATAGTCGGCCAAAGCCAGGATGTGTGATCGACCCTCCTTATCGTAGGTGGAATCGTTGAGTCCTGACGCTGCCATGTAAGTAGAGCCAATGGTTTTGATTTTCTCCAGTTGACGGAATCTCTCCTCACTGATAATCTACAGACAGAGCAGCACCGATGTGTATGAACAACAAATTAAGATAACCAGGAAAAATGATCAGACATCCGCAGCAATATCAACCGTCTCCTCCCACCTCGTCGAAATCAGCGATGATCTCGTTGAGCAGCCGGAGACACTCCACGCCTTCGTTGTTAGCCTCTAATTCCACGTAGAACTCTGAGAAGTTGCTGATGGAGGCAAACATCACCGCAACGCACTCACACGACTGGTAATACAGCTCGTCATTTCTACGCTCACGGGCAAGAAAGTGGGCAGCAACATCCTTCGGCAGGATGTTGTGGAGCAGCCGTCGGTTGTAAGCCTGCAGCTCCTCCATCTCCTCCTTCTCCTCTGTGGCCTGATGAGCATAAATACACAGATGTGGTTCCATTAGTGAAATGCACTTTTTAACTGTTTTCGATCATTTAAAAAAAAGTCATACTGTCTGTAAAGTTGAACGTGGGCGTCAATAGATCTTTGAGTTGAAGTAGGAAGTAGGAAGTAGGAAGAGTAGGTTAACAAAACTCCTATTTGTTTGATTTAAAAAAAATGTGTTTGAAGCTTTTTCAGTGTTGGCTTTGACACCAAACAAACCTACGAATATAAGTGAGCTTAAAGGCCACGAGGAACGGGATCACCGTCCTCAGGAATGCAGCCAGAAGCTGGTGTCTGCTCCTGTACTGAGTTTGCAGGAGGTCATTAGAACAAAAAGTTATTTTCCAAGAACAATAGATGTCTTTCATTATCTAAGCAGTGGTGGCTTAGTGGTTAAAGAAGCATAAATACACAGATGTGGTTCCATTAGTGAAATGCACTTTTTAACTGTATTCAATCATTTAAAAAAAAAGTCATACTGTCTGTAAAGTTGAAGGTCACATTTTGTCGTGTGTTGTGTCACAATGACAAGGAGTTCACTTTCCTTCCTTTTTAATGTTTCTTTATTAATTCTGAAGTTTTCGACACCGTCCACACACACTTTGGTGATGGGTTAAAAACAGAGGTCACATTTTGTCGTGTGTTGTGTCACAATGACAAGGAGTTCACTTTCCTTCCTTTTTAATGTTTCTTTATTAATTCTGAAGTTTTATTAAATCAAGTCACGTTAATTATATTTGTAGGGTCCAAATTCACAAAACACATTTGGCTTTGATGGATGTTACAGTTTATACATTAAAATAAGATTCTCCCTTTATACTAGTAATCTAGTAGTAATTTATCATATTTATATTAACAATACAAAGCAGAGCAGAATATGAGTTTCAAAGTTTCAGTGCGGTTCAAATGTTCTGACTGCTGCTGCTGAGGTTTCACTTTCATTTACCTGAAGCTTCCAGAGGAAGTCAAGGCGAGCAGTGGACTCCACCTGCTGGCCGTGCAGGTAGAGAGCCAGGACAAAGACAGTCAGGATTACAGGAGTCATGACCTTCAGGGATACCTTGGTAACACTGTCTGGGCTGAGGAGAGAGCACACACACACACTGCCGTTACAGACTGTATCGTAGCACTCGCTAATATATGCAAACCTATTTTTCCGGCCGTAGAACAACAATAGAAGTGACTTACCACAGTTCTGCAGTTTCATTGAAACCCGCACTGGAAAAAAGGACAAAAGAAAGTCGTGTCAACAAACCCTGTAAGAAACTGAATAGAAGTAAACAGAAAGTAATGCAACTTACTGTGGTAGGGAATCATTAACATGCAGCAGTTGCCTGAGGAAAAAGAAAAGAAGAACTTAAAAAAGAAAGACAGGACTAAACGTGAGAAAGTAGGTCAAATATAATCTAAACTTTATCATAAAACAAAGTAGGTCAAAAAGCAATGTATGGAGTGGAGACGTGAACTGTTGTGGGTGTTGAAATTGCAGCAAAAAACAGAGTAAACAGAGTAAAACTCTGGACGCAGCTAGCAGTGGTGCTGAGTGTTGAGATGATATATGGAGCTCCATCTGCGTCGTGAAAGAAAAAAATAAAAACATGTTTATCCACTGTGTATTCGAGCAACAATAAGTGTATGAGCGATGGAAGTAGTGTTTTTGTGCTAAAGTGCTTTAAAATTTTAACCTGATTAATCTTCACAAATTGATTAATATCATTTTGACAGAGCTGGTATTATTTCTTTATGGTCAGGCTTATAATGGTTTGGTTTCATATGTAGGCTGTGGAGTGACCCACCCTCGCGTAGTAGTAGTAGTAGTAGTAGTAGTAGTAGTAGTAGTAGTAGTAGTAGTAGTAGTAGTAGTAGTAGTAGTAGTAGTAAGGTAAATAAAGGAATAATTAATATTAAGTCTTTTCTTAGTTTCTTTGACTTTGTCATACAATAAAACCATCAAATGTTGGGTAAAAGTAAAGAGTTGAAACTTTGAGTCCTGAGTCAAGTGTACTGTCATCACTGATCAACAGAGTTAATCACAGGAGAAGCATGTGTTCGTCAGCTATTTTTACATCATCAATCGTTTCTGTGCTCCATAACAGTTTGAACAACCGTGGGTGAACACGACAACTGATAGGAGACTCACAGTGTGTTGGCAATGACCAGCAGGTCCGCGTTGTCAAACAGAACCACCTGAGGCCACTCCACCAGTAGGAGGAAAATGAGCTGAATGATCAACATGAGGGCAAGCTTCCCTATGCTGCTGATGTGGAGGAACACAGAGCAGGCCAGCAGGGTCAGCAGTACGCTGTAGCTGAAGTACTGCAGGAGAGAGGAGAGGGAATAAGGAGAATATTCAAACCAGCAATTCCGCGAGCACAAACAAAAATGCTGACCACACGCTGCAGGTTACAAAAGTAGGTCACACAAAGCAGTGACACACGCTAAACTGTTGTGGGGCTGACCTGTGGGAAATGGCAGGGCATGGTCTGGCTGGAACACAGAGTCAAACCGTCCTCTACCGTCTGGGTCAGGTTGTGCAGCAGGCAGAGAGTTGCTGAGGTGTTCAGTTCATCAGCTACACAGTCCCGTAGTCTCTCTCTGCTGCAGGTAAACTGTCAGGAAAAAAGGTCGACTCAGTTATCCAGGAATTAGTAACAAAAAGACCAGAATATAACCTGTTCACTCTTGCAGCCTTCACTTCATTTCAATTACACAAATGAAATTTGTATATATATGTATATATAAGATATATATCATATATACATATATCTAAATGTATATATATACTGCATATATATATGAAAGATTCAGATCAATGGATTATCATGGGTAATATAAAAAAGTGCAATCATGTTTGGTTTACAAACACTTCAAACAGAAACCTAATTTTAAGGTGATTTCCTGGGATCAACGGTGACTGTTGAATTGAAGTGGTACTTCAGACCTAAGTATCTTTTCACCTTTGGTTCTGTATAACTTTATTACAGTACATTTCTTCACTATTCTGTTGCTGACAGTTATTTTCTGCTCCTGTTTATATTAGCTCAGCCAGACGCCAGAACCAATCAACCTCCTGCGTTAATGCCAACTATAATAATGGTGGCCTGTTAATGTGTCAAGCCCTAATATATATATATATATATAGTATGAAATATAAGTTTGCCTTTTAAAGTGCAATGTTAAATCTGTCCTAATTCAATGTTGGACACTGCCATTGTTCTCCTTTGATTCCTCACCAATGCAATAATAAATGTGTCTTCCTAAATGTGCCAGTAAACATAGAAGAAATGTGGTGATTATAAATAGACTGATTTCTACAACTCCGTCTGTCACTGTGATAAATTATCATTACTTCCAACTCAATTAGTAATTATAGCACTCCCCGGGGCTTTTTTATGAAGGCCAGGATGTAGCAGAAGGTCTACAAATGTCCTGCAAAGCTGTCACATGGTTATCTAAGATAGGGAGTGAATTATAGATCATAGATAGAGCGACACATTTAACAGTTCATACATTAGCACCATTCCTTGTATCTTTGTATCAGGAGTATTTTGAAGCAACATCACAACTGTTGACAGTGTATCTTTGTATTTGAAGCAACATCACAACTGTTGACAGATTCAGCCCCTACCATATTAGCGAAAGAGGCGACGAAGAGGAGGAGGATGGTGAGGACGCCAACCAGCGTGCTGTTTGCACGCGATTGCACTATTTTCTTGGTTACGGTCTGCAAGGCAACTGGGAAGAGCTGGAATACAGCAGGCGTCAGGGACGGGATCAGATAAGAGAGATTTAATACCGTGAGTGATCCGGTCTGGAACCATGTGACAATGACTCTTTATCTGAAGAGCCACTGCAGAGAATGAGTGACAACTGCAGCTGTGTCTTACTTTAATGCAGGAGTAGATGGAGCAGATGAAGAGGATGTTGGCGAGGATGACGAAGATGCTAACGTAAAGACCTAGCATCAGCGGTGTCCTGTGGAAGAGAGGAAACTGAGACTTTTATTCACTGTTTAAGATAGCATTTCCTGTCCACCATTATTGAACTGGTAAACTAGAAAAGACACTGGGTATGAGCTGGAACGACTCACTTTGGAAAAATAATAATCTGAATGAAGCAGATGCAACAGAACACGAGGAGTGTGCAGGCCACGTAACCTCCGAACCGATCGTCAACCTTTTTGGAGTACTGTAAACAGAGAATTGAAAGGAAGTCAAATACATTGTGATCCATTCAGTTCATGTACATAACAACCGAAATCCCTGAACAAACAACCTTTTTCTCCAGATCGGCCGTCTGAAAAGTGAGGAGAAACTTCTTTACGTGATCCTTCCGCAGCTGGTCAATGCTGCGTGCGTCAATGGCCCGACCGAGGAATTCATCCACTTCGTCCTCAGGGTTCAGGGCCTCCTGAGTGCAGCGACTACAGCGTGGATGAAAGAAAAAGGGCAGAGCATGGTGTCTGTATCTGTATGTGTGGAATGACTTACAGCTACTGTGGTTTTTGCTGCAGACTTGGTTCAGACCTCAGACCTCCACAGTGATGACTGTCAGTCAATCACTGATATTAAAAACTACACAGGAGACACGAATGACACTCACTTGTCTTTGCTGGATGCTTCATCGATGCCCTGAGAAATAAAAAGTCAGACGTAGAAGAAGTGAGAAAATGACTGCACAAAAGGGGAAACTGTAGCAAATAATCAAAGTCTGGATCACCACGTAGCCACAGTGCAACAACAATAAAAACAGAGACACAGACATCTGCGCAGCTAATCCCTGCGAGTGAGACTGATGTTTTAATTAACGCTCTGAGCTTCAAATTACACCCTCTTTGCCCCCTGGCGCTGACCTTTTGGGAAGGAGAGAAAAAAAAAGGGACCGCGAATGAAGGAAAGTCGAGGAAGCAGGGGAACATGTAGAATGAAGGGAGTTGAGTGAGGAAGTGAAATATCTGCAGCTGCAGCCTGCAGATTGGCCTCAGTAGAATCCAATGAGCTGGAAATCCCTTGGACCCTCAGTGCAGCTTCTGTTTGTTTGATATGAAACGATCAATAATTCTTACAGACTCTCCCACCGCTCCGGGTTTTTCCATGTAAGTACTACAGTAGAAATCCGTCACATCAGGACATTTTATTCAGCCTGGTCTGGTCCAGACATGGTGACAATACATTTTACTGGGTCTTCATGCTGTTTTGTAATCAGAATAAGAAGTCTGAAGGTGTGGTATTTTAGATTATTGTCCGTTTAAGTGTCCACTGAAGTGAATTGCCAGTTTTGACCAGTTGTAAACATTAACACCAGCAGGAAGCCCGATCTGTCTCTGATTGGCTGGTAGTCACTGCTTTTGCTTGTTGGGTGGGTCAATGACCTTTGTCAACCTAGTCCTGTCCCTTTCCAGAAAAAAATCCAGACATTTTCACTTTTCATGTTCAGTTAAATCTGGTAACGTTTTAAATGTTTTTGGCTGTTGTACTTTGAGCTGCAGTGCTAACTAGTATCTAACTGTATATAATTCTAGATGGTACTTTCAACTGAACAATGGCCCATTTTAGCTTTTAGCAGTTTCTTGTAAATGGACATTGCCAAAGCTTTTTAAGTTACATTGTGGGTTTGGGTAATGTTTGCTTTTTGATTGTAATTTGTATATAAAATAATACAAATAATACAAAAGAGCAATCCCAGCAAATATTAAAGTCATGGTTTTGGTTTTCAGCTATAATGTATGTATTCTTCGCTCCAAAAAAATCAAATAACTACATACTGTTAAAATAACATTGATCATTATTAATGTTTTAAAAACCCTTTTGCCAAGCCTAAATCTCAACATTGACTGACACCAAAAACTAATAGTTATTTTATCTTAGCTTCAGTTGAATAAATTATAAACCAGGCTGTTAGCATTCAGCTCAAGGGAGAAATAAATACCCATTCACTTTGCCCTGGCATGAATTCAACTGCTGTTGATATTTTTCAGGCCCTATGTTGGTGTGACTCAAAGAAAAACATCTTTTATAATCTGTCCTCACATCATTGTCATCATTTTCACCTACATTTAGAAACTCTTACATGACTCAGGCTGTTTGTAAAAGACAGAAAAACCAGGTGTCAACCACTCAGATGAGCGCCCCCTGGCTTCATCTCACCATCTGCCTAAAAGCTTTGGGTTCCTTGGGCCTGGAGAAGGTTCTGTCCGGGACCCAGCGTGGCATCAGTCCCTCAACAGAATTTGCACGCCCTCGCTGTATCTTGGCCATCATGGCTTTCTCTTCTTTCTGAAAATGAAGAAGCACCACCGTGACAATTACTCTGACAAACAAGGTCCCCGGTGTCAAGTGACAAACCATTATACTGTTGGTGGGAAATACAGCACTGGAGAGTTACTGTGAAGTTTTGAAGAAGGCTCAAGGATGTGTGTGTGTGTGTGTGTTCCCAGCACTAACCCGCTTTTGGCTGCAACCCAAAACCAAGAAGGTTTCAATGTTGTTCTCCTTTAGGTAAGCATTCCTCTCTCCACCAAAGCCTGGCTCCACCTCATAGTCACCGTTCAGGTACTGTAGAGTTGCTTTGGTGATGTGGATACGTCTACACACACGGAAAATGACACACACGCACACACACACACAAAGTTTCAGATAATAATAATAATCTTAATTAAATCCCTTATTCTTATACCAATCCCAGCCAAAAACCAACAGTCATTTTAAAGTGAATAATTAACCATATCCCTAATCTGGGTGTTGTTGAACCATGGGAGCAAACAGGACCCATAGAACTTAGACTCCATAAAGAAAATAGAGTTAAAAAAAATGACAGTTTCTTGTAAGCTGTCAAGTTTTTGAAGAGTGGTACTTTAATTAAAAAAAAAAAATCTATAGACCAGCTGTCTGCCTTTAAACGTCTGAGGATAAAAGTGACTTGAAAAACCTTCCCAAGAAACTTATTTCATAAAAACATGACTTTAGATTAGAACACTTATCTGGACCCTTTTTTCACCTTATTCAAGGTAGAGCCAAACTTAATAAATGACGTAGTAGAAGTGTCCTACCCAGCTTTTCCTCCGGCTTCCATTTGGTTGGCAAGTGTCACATCGTTGGACCAGACGTCAAACTGCCACTTGCGGAGCCCGAGAACCCCACAGTGAACACGTCCACTGTGGATACCAACCCTCATGTTCACATTAACGCCCGTCACCTCTCTCACCAGCCTGCAGTCGCACACATATGAACAAGCTATTGTCAAAATAAAAGCACTTGTAACCAAAACTGCATTTTTCTCTCACAGTGGGGATTCTTATGTGACTTTATAGGGGACAATCTATGCACTGGAAATGTGTCTGATATCAGGCTGTTTACACCATCATGATTTCACCCGCTCTGTGATGTCATAAAGCCAGGGATGACAACAACCAACCACCAAACCCAGCTGGGGGTATCATCCATACTACCACCTGTGCCAGGATCTGAAATGTATGGTACTCATCCACAACGGCCGGACAATTATCTACAACTAACTACAACCCAGAAGCGAAGCACAGCTGCTCGCTGCGCTAAATGAACAATATTATGGAAACACTCAAAGCACTTGAGGTTTGTTGTCATCTGTAACAACACAGAGGAGACAGCCTGTGAGGCCGTTCAAGTTCTGTTAGTCGACATATTAACACAAAAGTGAAGGCAATGTAACAAAGTTAACTACTAACCACTGCAAAAAACTTCAACATTCATTACTGTCGCCTAAGTCTTTTCTTCAGGTATCCTGGCGGTACACAATACCTGCCAGAATGGCATACGATACCTTACTACGCATGCACACAAAAAAAAAACCACACAAATGCACCTGTCAGAATCAGACAATTTGCTAACAGGCATTTCACACTCACTGCTTAACTGTTGCCATGGTTACAAAGCTTTCCTCAGACGCCACCAAAGTGGCTCATTAGCAACAAAAGATAAAGGTACAGAAACAGACAGCTCAGAACAAAGTGACTAAAGAATCCAGATCGTCCCAAACATGTGCCTGACATTTCAGCTGAACCATAGTCAATTGTATGAACATATGCCCCCTATAAAGATGGTGAGTGTCTAGGAGTTTTGGTGGGATTGACTCACGAGATGGCTTCAATCATGTCTACTCCCATCTCCACGCAGCAGTGGGCGTGGTCGGCCCTGGGCTCAGGCAGCCCGGACACACAGTAGTAACAGTCGCCGAGAATTTTGATACGAAGGCAGTGGTTTTCCTGCGAACACACACGCAACAACATTATACTGAGTGCAAAAGATTCTCCTGCCGGATATGGAGCCTGGACTGCATGATTTGGATGGTTCATCAGTTCAGCATGGTCTAATTGATGTGTTACACAACGCTTAAGCATCCCCGCCCCCTCAATCTAGTACACCAATGCTGGCTGTGTCACTGTAACTGCACAGTTACGTAAGCAGCGGTTCAAAGTCCTGATATAAAACACCGGCTGCTGCGGGGGTCCGTTCTTACCGAGGCCAGCTTGTCAAAGCGGGCAAAAAGTTCGTTTAGCGTCATGACCAGTTCCTGGGCTGTGCACTGAGACGCCAGACTGGTGAAGCCCTCAATGTCTGCAAACAGTATGCTGGAGAGAAGGAGGAGCAGTGGAGGGGGGGGGGGGGGGGGGGGGGGGGGGGGGGGGCGTAGAGGGTAACCAAAAGAGACAGAAAGAAAAATAAACATAAATGAGACTGAAAAATAGTTCAATCAATAAAACATTGAGATTGTTAGCATGCTCTCGCACCTCCCTTCTTCCCTCCCTCCCTCCCTCCCTCCATCGGAAAAAGCTGCCATGTGAGCAGGAGAAGGAGAGAGGCAGTCATTTGTTCAGCTCTGCCTCTCATCATCCACACCAATGTAGGTCATCTCCTCCAGCCTGTCCCTCTGAGAACGCTCCAAACCAACCCCCTGTCTGCATGCCTTTCATTACTAACATTTGATATTAATGAAAAGCGATGAGGAGCAACAAGCTAGACCTGAAACTCATATGAAGACAACAGATGGCGCTAAAAGTCCCACACGGTAGAGACAGAAACAACAACCAAACTCACAATTTGATAACAAAAAAATGCCATTGATTGCGCAATCCTTTAGTTACTTGACCTCAATTATAAACAAATACTCTATTTACTGGATTAAACCAGTGGTATTTAGCCCAGCACTGGCATGTCGCCCTGTTTGCCCTTGTTAATACACTTCAGTCAGCCACCGTTCACCTTCTGTATGTTCTACTGCAGCAGTGATGTCACAGAAACATGATGGAGAACGAATCACATTTAGTTGGAATTACTTTCAAACTTATTGTTTAGCACTAACTCAAATAATAACAACATCCTGTAGAGGTCTATTTTACACACCACACCCTTATGACCATTAATTATGGCAACCTGCTAATTACGTTGCAGCCACTCAGTGTGTTTTCGTCATGTTGACGAACACAAAAAATAAGAAAACATTAAAGATTTGAGAGCCTATTTTAAAGAATTGAATTGATTAAATTACGCTCAATATTTTTAAGTTTTCTTTTTGGGTTTCACCTCACAAACATCTCTGTTGCATGGTTGTCGAAAAAATAACAAACTAAGAAACAAAATCCTACATGCTACTGCTATTAGTTAAAAACACCACGTTTGTGGTCACAAATTAAAAAAAAGCTTCATGAAATATTAAACAATTATGAAGCTATTTATAACCACTCAGTGTAAAAAATTAATAAATCATATGTGAAAGGGTAATAGCATAGCACTTGGTTTAAAATCTGCCCTGCCCCATCAGTAGCATCAGTGTTTTTATTAAGTAAGAACTAAAAATGATAAAAACAGAAGTAGTAGTACAGAATAAACCTCCAACTGACAACACAGTCTTTGTTTTTTTAATTAATGTTTTATTTGCAATGGTCTAATTATCAATCTAATTATTGATAGAACATTACAAATACAACATTAATATATATTAATATAATATATATATGTTTCTTAACTACATGCACTTCTTTAAAAAGGTACTTTACTAATACGAAGTGTGTTCATATTTTTTTGTACTATGTTGATTTGGGATAATGTCTCGTTCCTGTAAGTTCATACCTGCAGCAGCAGCAGCAGCAGCAGCAGCAGCCGTGCTGCAACAGATTGTTCTACTAAGTACATCACCTGTATCTATTTGGGTCACCTCTGACAGGAGATCTCTGAGGCTGCCTCGTTTCATTGTCTCCACCAATATGGCTACAGCCACGTGAGAAGTGCCGGCTGCACCTAATGCTAGCCTGATTGATGGAGAGTTTCAATTTGCCCGTTAGTGCTGATTTATTCCCAACACCAGCAACATCCAGCGGTGAGGACTGAAGAGGGGGACCTGCCTGAGTGAATATCCGTACTGCAGATAGGCCTGTCACTGTCAATGCACAGCCACTGCATAATACACTGTAATAGTCCTGAGTTTATGGGTTTATCATTAGAATATTTTCACTTTCCATTCAGGTTCTATTCATCACTCACTTGTCACACACAGTCCCGTCCTCCATCCTGGAACCTAGCAATTCCCCTCAGCTGTCCTTAATTTTAGGATTGTCTCCAACATTCTAACTTTCTGGTGGTCTTGATGTACAACGGAAGGTCAAAAAAAAAAATTCTATGACAGACTTTTGTTTTAAAGTTTTTCAAATGAGAAAACTACCCGATAATTTTGACAGGTTCCCATTTAAGTTTCCCATTTGCTTATATTTTTATACCTGATTAAATAGTGTGTTGTATTTATCTAAATTGGATTGGATTGGAAAAAATCTTAAATTGATACTTACTTTATTACTTTTCATCTGACTTTAGAATTACTGGGAAATAAAGTTAATAAAGTGTATTTCTAATAAATATAAACATATTTATATATGATATATTTGACCCTTTTTTCAAAGTAATAAAAAGTCATATTTTAATTACAATAAAAGTGTGTGTATGTGTGTTTATATACACACTGTATGTGTGTTTACCTAACATTGTCATGTTTTTGGATGTAGATCTTGTGGAACATCATATCTTCCTTCTTGGCATTGATATCAGCCTTCATCTCCATGGCAACATGTCTTGGCAGTACTGACAGGAGTAGGCGCTCCTGGGAGAGAAAAACAGAGAGAGAGAAAGAGAGGGAGAGAGAGAGAGAGAGAGAGAGAGAGAGAGAGGGTGAGCCTGAGCCCATTCATTGCATGAGTCCACACCATTAGAAAGCTGAATGAGTCACCATGCCTTGTTGGCATCTGTGTAGGAACGTGTCAGTCGGACGGCGAGGAGTGGAGATATGTGTTATACTCATGAACATATTGTCTAAAATTGACACAAACAATTTAGCCTTGAAGATGGAGACACCCTTTAGTTGTTCCTTTGCATGTCTCCGTGTGTTTGGTTTTCCTACAGGATATGGACGCCGCTTCCTCCTCCTCCTTATTTGCTTAAGCATGCATGTTTGCGTGTGTAAGTGTGAGTGCGTGCATGTGTCTACCTGCTGCTGGTTTTCTCTCTGCAGATGCAGTCTGGCCTGGATGTATCCTCTTGTTTCCTGGAAGGCCTGTCTCTGGGAGACCTCCGCAGGGTAGTGGGTGCAGATCCCTATCATGTTAGTGCAGAGGAAGATCACCACGTTGGCACTGACCTGAAAACAAATTCACAGACACAATGCTTAGCACAAAATTGGGAAAACAGAGACAAGACAGAGGAACCCCACCAAGTATAGATGTCACTCTACAAGAATACAGTCAACTCTGTCTGACCTGGGTGAGGTCAATGAACTAAATTGATAACATCATAGGATTTACTGCAGGAAGAAAAAAGAAATCCTAAAAACAACTCAGGGAACAATGGCTGTGATCTGCTCAGAAGCGATGACAAGCGCCCTGTGGTCGCTCAGCTAGATGACTTTGGCCTCTTGTTGCACATGATACCGAAAACTAAATAGTGTGAAGCAAAATTGTAGGGCATGGGGAAAGTACACTTTCAGTACTGCTTGGATGAAGATCAACGGAAAAAATCAGAATTAACTAACAATGACAAAGGACCCTTTCAATATTTTTGTCATTTGGTGAAACCAGATCATAAGACCCTCAAAAACCGTTCTGAATGATGATCAAGGGAGGGGAACTTCAAAATTAAACGAATTTGTCTATTAATTCAAATGTACATTTTCAACAGGATCAGCAGATAGAAGCTTCTTCTGTGTAACCATTGTGGGGGGGCTAGGGGAGAAAGTTAAGGAGGGGGGAGTGTTGGTTGAACAATGAGGCTTTGAGAAAACAGACCGTGGCCGAAGTAAATTTGTTTCTGATATAGTTCAAACCGAAGTAAATTTGTTTCTGATATAGTTTACGGTTGATTTTGGGCGGCCAGCAACTCTAAAAGCATTAGATGGGGCTGCTGTTTGTGTGTTTCAGCAAACGAGTGGTCAGCCAACAAGTCTGTTAGTCATTCTGTGACTGTCCGCAGCCAAGGACCAAACAGCAGAAATACAGCCATTCAGATCTGGGCTTCCCCTCCACTCAGAAACACACACACACACACACACACTCCGGCCTGGGAAACTCACTTGACCCATGACCTGAGAAGTAAGAGTTTCCTCTGAAGATGACAGCATTTATAATGTGAAAAAACAGCACGACATTAGGCAGAACTGATGAGCAGGTTTTTAAAGTGACACGTTTTGAACACTGTGTCAGGTACAACATGTGCCACTGTTTGGTTTGCGATGCCTCGGAGGCTGGCGCTCACTTTGCTAGACAATAGGAAAACTCACCTGATGAAATCTACGCCTGCTTGAGTCCACTGTGTGCTTAATATGTTTGCTGACTGATCGTAGTGTAAGGAAACGCCATTGTCTGCTCGACCATGTGATGTTTATTTGCGAAATGCAAAGTAAATTGTAATGCCACGAGTGTGTGAGTGCAGAAGAACAAAAATGCAGAAACAGCAGTGACTGTGGCGGAAATGTTTTTTGAAGTGATTAACTTTTTCCCTTTCTCTTAAAATGTTTCCAATATTAAATATTATATAATATAATATTAAATAATAAAAGTGCTACTTTTATTGTGAAGATAAATCAATATAGTGTTGAGTGGTGGTGCAGGCTACAAACAAAGGCACTAATCAATTATTTCCTCAATTGCAGCAAACAGGAAACACAACTGGACCGCACTGACTGCACAACCATTGGTCCTCTGGTTTGACCGCTGCATCACAACAAGTAAGTTTGGAGGAACGCAACGTTTATCTGTGGAAGCTCTAAGATTTAACATACATTTTTGTTCATTTCTGTTTAAAAACATTACGATGCTGTTGTTCTCAAATGATGGTAAGCGTACCACAGCTGGTACGTAGGCTCCCTCTTCCTATTTGGAAAATCAGAAGGACATTTTGTGTGTGTGTATGTGTGTGTGTGTGTGTGTGTGTGTGTGGGGAGGGAGGGTGCTTAGTTTCCGATGTGCCATTTATAGTTACATTTAATTGTACAGTTTAGCTTATGTTTATAAATAGGCTAATAACCTTTGAACTGTTTAAAGCTGAACAGCTTTGGCCTGTACTGCTGTACTCTATTTTAATTTGCTGTCAGTTCTGGGACAGCGGATTATTTGTGGCGGTGGACTTGAAAACCACTGACTTAATAATGACTTGAAGAGTCTTATCCATCACATCACTATTTATAAGATAGGGCTGGTATGTGACCAATCCAGTGTGTTCATTTGTATTTATTTTTTCTGTCAGCGTTATCAAAAAGGGACCTCCTCAACTCTTTTAACCCATGCAGACACCAAAAAAAAAAAAAAGGATGCACCCATCCACATTCTGAGACTGTTGGAGTTGACTCCTATAAAACGATTAATCATTATAAAATGAACAAATATGATTCAAAACT
Source organism: Cynoglossus semilaevis (assembly GCF_000523025.1). Taxonomy (NCBI): domain Eukaryota; kingdom Metazoa; phylum Chordata; class Actinopteri; order Pleuronectiformes; family Cynoglossidae; genus Cynoglossus; species Cynoglossus semilaevis. The sequence continues at coordinate 2,831,675 of NC_024316.1, read as the reverse complement.
ACAGACCACTGACCAACAGGTGTCCACAATCAAAACAGCCAACAACATATAAGAGGGAGGGAAAGCAGTTTACCACACTCCAGAGATAGGGTTTATACTGTATACAGTGAGCTCGGCCTTTGTTGTCTCAACAAGACGGAGACAATCTAGCAACCCGTGTTGGAAACCCAACACCCTTGCCACAGGACACTGACAGGCAAATTCCTTTCTGTTTGTTACCTGGTTTCTTTGTTTTCTCTACCACCTGAAAACAAAGGGACAAAACTACACTGGAGGCATGTCAGTGAGGAGGCGAACACATGCAGGTGCAGATGCCACCACGTCTTCATATTGGGCACATACCAATGCGCAACGTAGCTCAGGGCACTGAGCGCAGCATGGATTGTCTTTTTTATTTTGGAGGGATAAAGATGCAGCCGGGTTTCTTCAAACAAGTTTTTCTTTCATTATATTTTTAAGGCAGGGCCGAGATGTACTATTCCTTGATGCAGGATGAGAGAGAATGCCTAATGCAAACAGGCAACACTCGGAGGTTCACATCAAACCCGTGAAAAATGTGAAGAAGCCTATTATCAGGCTGGTGAAAATGAGGTAAAAAACACACGCTCTGTTTCTGAGAAAGTGTGGAGCACAACCCTGATTTGTGCCGAGCTGTCACTCACTTTGTGAGTGGTCCATAGTGTTAGCTAACGCAACCGAGCCGCCGGGTAAGCCATGCTTCAACCCCTAAAAGCTAAAAAAATTAAGCAGATGGCTCTGAACAAAAGTGAAGCAAATAATTCATTTAGCCAGAGTGTCTGGGATACAGGGCCACCTGCAGTTCCCAAGACCGGGCTTCTCAGCGCTGCATTCAATTCGCATTCAGACAATTCAGCTTCCCGTGTGAGCACACGCTCAGATTTCATAGACCGACCACTCCAACTGATTTTGATAATTTGGCAATAAAAACACAGCAGCCTAGGTGGTCCAACATTTGGAGCTTTTGTGTAAAATAATCAAACAGTGAAGCAAACAAACAGAATCATTAAACACAATTAAATATGTCGGTGAAAACATGGAAGGATTTCTCTTTGTTCTTATGCCTAATGAATTATAGTTCAAACACAATACCAACCGTGGCAATCGTGGTTTTTACTTTATTTTTATTTTTAACTGTGTCAACTTCTCTGGAAACAGGGTTTGCAGATGGTAAATGATTCAAATAAAATGTCTGTTTTAAGGGATAGTATTTTACAAAACTCACAGTTTTACTTTTCTGCAGCCCTTCTAGTCAATGTCTGCAACATCTACGTTTCAAGGTCCGTGTTCCCAGAATACCAGCAGTTTCTCCTCATTCTTCATCACAAACGTAAGTGTAAACTATATTAGTATGATAGCTTTTAATATTGACGTGGTACAGTATGCTAAGTCGCCACAAAATCTGTGGATGTGGAGATTGGATGGCAAAGAGAGCATTAGTGGCCTGTGCATGAATATGTACAGAGTGACACTGTAGAGGCTACATCCACACAAACGCATCACTTCTTCACTAACTAGCGCCCCCTTACCTAATAATTAGGCATCATACCTAATAACTGCTATGTTGCTTGTTAAATCCAATTAAGAGGAAAACACCAGCTAAAATGTAACATCAACATGAGAGGGTTTTCTAGAGTCAGAGTCACTTTCTTTCATATCAGAAGTTGGTCTTCACTTTATTCTTTTCCTCCAAACGGGATTGTAATTAACATCAGATAAAACTGAGGAGCTCCACTGACTGACAGTTGACTCCACAGACCTGATTAAAAGCACAGTCTTTGATGCCTAATCCAAATGTACAAAGGCAGGTACTTCTGTGCAATGCTGTTGAATGGAGTTCAGAAAACCTTCAGGTTTGGTTTGGTTCCATCAAGGTGCCTAGTGATGAAGGGCCGGGAGATTTCATTTCAGAACCACTGAAGGATGGAGATGGGGAGGCTTTTTGTTTGGCAAACACACAGGAAATCCACTCCATCTTTGATAATATCCCACTGGATGACTTCCTGACACACAAACGCGTTGGAATGTCCATCTGTGCAAATCGTGCAACACCACGGCTGATTAGTTCTATTGATTAGGGAGGTTTGGCAGAGAAGTCACATCTGTGTTGAAGTGCTGTAAGTATTATTAACTCTGATGATGACAGACTGAGAGGAAGAACAGACCAGTCACCATTGATAGAATAAACTGTGACCTAATGAATAAGGCTACACTTCAGATAAACAATGGCTGGATTTCCCTCCAAAGATAAGTCGGGATAACGCAGAAATACAGGGAACCAGTAAAGATCAAATTCACACTTGAGTTGAGACTTGAGTGAACATCCCAAGAGTCAACCCTTAAGTCAATAGACAAGGTAAGAAAATGGGCTTTATGAATGTAAATCTCTACGCTGAGCACAACTGGACACAGGCCAAGATCTGTCAGACAAACGTGCATATGAATTTAATTAGAAACGAAATCCAGCGATCTGAATAAAAGCACTATCAATATTCACCAGATGAAGTTAGCCAGACCCCCACCACTGACCGCCTACAGTTTGACCAAAACATTTTCCCTGAAATTCATAGGAAAACACAACTATTTCAGCTGAAAACAGTCCGACAAAGCATGGTCATTTTTTTATTGTTGTTTGAAGACATTTCTAGATAAATATTAAATGATTTCCTTAGTATTAAGACAGATTAACCAGATCTGCAGCAACTGAGCAATGATGTTTCTTAGAGAAAACAGCAAATTAAATCAACTTTTCCTACTTACAAATGTTTAGTGTTTAGTTTGGATGTAGTTACGCTGTCATTTAAACATAATCCTCTTGTGATGCCAACATTTCCTGCCCTTGTGTGGTAAAAAAACAAAACATTTAAAGTTAATAAAAAAAAGGGTGTGAGACGCCACGCAGGCTTTTTGACCATATGTGTAAATAATGCTTCGCCGTCTGATTCTGCTGTATGTGAGTACTGATAAAGTCATTACAGCAGGGCTGAAAATAGCAAGGGTTTTTTGTGATAAGAAAGGCCAAAAATTTGCGTAAAAACAACTGCTTGTAATTTTTTCCCTGAAGTCAGAGGGAAAGTCTAAAAATAGCTTGTTTTCGACCAAGAGGTCATAATCACAGCACAGCCAATTTATGGCCAACGTCTTGGTTTAGACACTTAAAAAACACTGACGAAAACGCTTCACTTATCAGTTGATGAATGGTTTTCTTCACAAATTATTTTCTGTAACACGCTTTTGGTTTGCTTCCCACGACAGCATGAATAACTGCACCAGCAGGTGGTGTTTGCTCCACCATCCTCACTTCCACGTTTGAATTATTACTCAGCAGGTACATGAATTAATTAAAACACATTAAGATTCATATGCGGCGTCGTGTCACATACACAGGGCTGTGATGAGACGCACACTCGTGTGTGTGTTTTGTCAGCGCTCTTGGCTGCTCACTGGCTCGGGTCAGTGTTTGGCTGGACAAACAGAGAGAGGCAGAGAGGGAGAGAAGGAGGTTTGGGTCAGGACTGGACATCTTTCTCTCCCCCCCAGCTGTGGACTCACTAACCCTTCACTTCCTGTAGCTTACACTCTTATAAGCACAGCTGCCACGACAGCTATTAGCCTAACAAACCAATTAGCCGACCGGCCTCGTTCGCTCTGGTGTGAACTGTGTGATGAGGTCCAGTCCTTGAACTGTGTTACTCTAAGCTAAACGTGCAGGAATTTCAACTTGAGTGTTTTTTTCTTTCATCTCCTTTTAAGCACATCATAAACAAGACGAAACTACAGTGAAGCCACTCTTCCACGTCCACAGAAACCAATTTAAAACACATTGTTGGTTTCCTAATACTGACCTAAGAATTAAAACAGAGGACAGTGAAGGTGAGTCAGTGTTTAACAAAGAATTAGAGTACGGTCAAAGCATCCATCACACAGATGTGCACTGCAGGCAGGACAACCAAATATACTCACTCTATGTCAGTGAAACCCTTCAGTCATTCATCCCATTCCAGCAACACAAGGAAACAGAATTCCAATCCAGACACAGATACAGAATCACATTAGGATGAACTTTTTTTTGTTGTTATGCCCTGAGGCTAAGAGGAGTAAATAAGACACAACAGTGAGGACAAGAACTTAAACGGAGAAAGAATCAAATGTATAGAAATGAACCAACAAAGAAGGAGCAGGGAGGAAACAGAAGATAATATAGAGGAAACTCCCAGAATGTAATTTATATGGGCTTTTACATTTACACTGCTCATGCCCTGATTAAAAAAAAAAAATAGTCTGTGTTCAAGAACTGGAAGCTTTTTTTAGCTTACGTTTAAAGGAATGACAAACTGCAAACATTTGTTTTATTATATAATTAGGAAGCAACAAATGTCCTCTGGTTTTGTTTTGTACATTAATTAAGATGTGATTGGAGTGAGTCGACCAGATGTTCACTATTAAAAAAAAAAAAAAAAGAAAGAAAGACATCAGTTTAGTTTCACTGTGCGCTTATCTAAACAGCAGTCAGCACACAGTTTAGTGACTGTCCTTCCTTGTCCCGCCATCAGTGTTGACTTTGACTATAAAGCATACAGATCAATACTGGGACAAGAACGACTGGTTATAGATTAAACAGAAGGAACCTGAGAGGAGTTTGTTGACTGCTTTGACTCAAAAGTTTTGACTCAACTTCACTGCACCAATGTAACGTTCACCTCTTCACCCATAAATGGAAAGGAAATGCAACGCTGGGCATGTTTGTAAAGCCTGATCCCTCGCTCGCATTTCCTATGAATAAAGGCAGTAGAATTGAGTTTCATCTGATGATTTTAACCTACAAGCTGATCTGTACAGAAGCCTATATTACATGACCCGCTGCTGTGGCTGGGAACAATGACTCCTGTCATTCTAAAGTCAGAGTGCAGCTGCTTTCAGAGCATAACATAAAGGACGCACATGACACATTGTTCACAACAAGAAAATAATTCCCTGGTTAAAAACAGAACAGAGTGAGGAATGAGGATAATTTAAGATATTAAGCGTGCAACTTTTCTTTTTCATTTTCCTCACAAGGCAACAGGAGAAGACTGTAAAGCCACAACAGTGTGTCACTTCCTGTGGATTGACCCTGGGGGTGTCAAATTACATTATAGGACAGGGGGCTCTGTTGTTTGTTTCACGTCATTCAGTGAACATGTGAATAGGACTGTGAGACACACACTATGAGTCTTGTCATTCAAACATAGCAGCTAATGCTAGGGGCTGCACAAAAGAACTGATAAAATCATACAAGAGAACGGACGCATTTGAATCCGGCAGATGTCGGGAGAGATTTCTTTGAGATTTCAAATTTGTATATATACTTTTCTTTAGTCCAAAAGAAAGCAAATAGAAAACAAACAAACTGTATTTTCTAGAAATGCAACAACAATAAGAATATATTTTGTGCTAATTACAGATCCAAGTTTCAGAAGTTCATATTAAGATTTGAAAAATGTTTATGGGAGAGGATCAGGTGGAAACAGCTATGAACAACCTAAAATTCAAACACTCTTAGAAGGAGCTTTTTTTCCAACATTCCAAAATGTAGTGCTGTATTCAAATGATCAAAAGCTGTGTGGTTTTTGTATCTGTTTTTAACTTATGAAGTTGTAACATTAGAAGAAACACGTGGATTATTTTTTACAAAACAGCCTCCACCTAAACACTGCCACTGTTGTTAGTCTTTTTCCTAATCCAATACTTCACTGCACAAGTGACCTCACAATTCCCAGAGGCCAATGAAGGCGTTAAAAAAAAACAGGCTGGATAGACACAGGCAGTGACAATGCTGAAAATCAGCTGCCAGGTTAACTGTGTGCATATAGAAATCCTGTGTTTATGCACTTAAAAGGTCAAAGGTTAAAGTCACAGCAGCACATTATTAGCCCATCCCAAAACACGTTATCACACTTTCAAGTATGTAATTGTTAGTGAGAAACACTTGTCTCAGATGACTGTGACCTTTGACACAAACACACTTTACTTCCCTTTCCTAGCAGTAGGAAAGACATGCATGACCCCCAGCATGACAGTGTAAAACTACATTCAACAGCCAGGGCTCTTGCATGCCGCACAGATCAACATGTTACGCCCCCTAATGCACTCCTAATGTACATCTCATGCCGGCTTGCCACGACTTTTATATCCCTAAATCCCTGTGTTTACTTTCACGGAGGACTGAGTTGTTGGTAATCCACGAGCCTTTATTAGAAGCCTGCACTTGTTTATCCGCAACTAACAAGAGCTATTATTAGCTAGGCTATTATTTCCTTATCATTGCATGTATTTTAAGGGCAACATTTCACCTATCCCCAGTTCTAATTACTCCCAACCATAGTGGTGAAAGCTATCTGAGTTTGTATCATCACCTCTAGTTGTAATACAATAAGTGGATGAGTCACAAGCTCTCACGCTTTCTCAGAGAGGATGGAGCTGGAAGTGAAGGGGAGAGCTATTGTACGAGCCAGCGCATTGTTTGGCACCAGCTGTACCTGACGATGGGTTCTCAGTGTTTGATAGCAGCTAAGTTCAGCTTGGACTTTCACACAGATCAAACGACATCACACTCTCTCCCATTCATGCTTTCCTACTGAGCCCACGGAAGGGTTTAACCAGCTCTGGGTAGCCTGCGGTTAAAATGGAAACAAAGTGTCTCAAAGTGTATTAAATACATTTCAAATATGTAAACATACATATGAAAAATATATATATTTATACTTGTTTCTGTTTTTGTGAGTTGATGTTTAACTTTTGTTCAAATTAAAGTTTGTTCAAATCGTGCTATGCTGCAGAGGAAGTCAGATTGGCAGTGTGTCAGTCCAGCGTGCAGGATATCCTCACCATGTGAAGCACAACAACCAGCTTAATGTGTTACAACAGCAGACAATGGGTTTCTTCTCATCATTACTGAGAGAAGAGGACATGCTTATAAAAACCTCCCACAGCTTTACTTTAAATCTTGACATGCCATTAACTTGTTAATAAATTATTAAAAATAATAATCGTATTAAGTTTAAGGGTTCTTTGGCATGTCTACGCAAATTACAAAGAAAAAAAAATTTTGATGACGGAAATTAAAAAAATCGTAACTATATGAATTTTAAAACAAACAATGTTTAATCTGGAAAAAAAATCCATTGAGTCGTTTAATCTGGTGTTATATAAGGGCTGTGTATGTTTATGTTTTTTAATCCTCTGTACGCATAAACATTACATTAGGACAAATATCTAAAGAGACATCTGTCCATCACAACATGTACCATAAAGTAAGTATATACTGTAAGTACATACAATATTTGCAGTATATAAACCTCTACAAGTGTGTTATAAGAAGCCACCTTGTGGTCGTGCGAGTATCACCAACACAGTTTTTGGAAAGAATCACAAACAACAGCGTGATAATCACTGTGGCCTGTTTTGGTTTCTTTCATGTTTTTCCAACCCTAACACTGGCTTTCTGGCCTAAATGCATTATGCAAGCTTTCGTCATGGTGGTGACATTTCATTGATCACTATCTTTTTTCACCAGTGTTAGGCAGAGGGATCAGTTTGTTTCCACTGGTTCTTAGTCCGTTGACCCATAACAATCTGCAAGTGGAACAGGTTTTTCTTCTCATGCTGGATCAGCACATTATAGCAACAGCACAGAGCAGATGCACCTTGACCGCCTGTCAAAGGCTCCTCTTCAGAGTACTCAATGTAAGAACGCACTGAGACAAATATATCCTGCCATATACGCAACAATCCTGTATAGTACCCCGTTAATGTATGTACTGTACATATGGTATCCACCACAATGTCTAGACAGTAATTCTTAGAACAACACAATGGCAGAGTAAGTAACGTGATCTGCTTTAATTCATATTGACATAAGGGACACAGCTGCTCATACCTGAGCTATAGAAATACATGCTGCATGGTATATAGAAGCCACGCAGGTCGGCATGGAGCCAGATTCTAATCACGTGGATGACTTAGGTTTTCCTCGTAGAAATAAAACACGAGGGACAGGTGGTCTCTGACCGAGACATCCCTAATGAGTGTGCTGCGGAACTTGCATGGAGTGCATGTGTGTGTGTCTGGCTTGTGATAGTATCTGACTTCAAGCCTTCAAGTGTAGATCACGTGTCAAACTCAAGGCCCACAGGCCGAATGTGGCCCAGCCGGTCATTTTGTGTGGTCCGTGGGAGCTTAAAATGTTTGAATTGACTACCACAGATTCTGAGTAAGAAATAAGTCATTTAGAGCATAAAAACTTTAGCTCTAAAATTTTACAATGTAACAAGCACAAAAAGATTCTACTACACAACTAGTACTACTACACTACAATACTACCAGTCTACTACACAAGGCACAAGTCGAAGTTTAAGTAAAACATGATGTCAAGCAGTTTTGTTCATGGAACAAAATTATTTGTCTGAGAAGTATTTGTACAAGTACACGTAGGAATACTTGCTGGCTATTTGTGGTGAGTCTAGAAGCTTCTGAACTGACATTAAGTAAAACTATGAGCATAAAGAGAAACAACAACATTATCAAAAACAATTTGGCGGATTGATCCAGTCCAGAGGATTTTCCGTGTCAGAACTTGACTATAAAAGAGCTTGAACTATTACATAACCTGCCACAGACATTTTCAATCACTGCGAGCAAAACTGACAACAAAGTAATCATTAATTCATCCTGGTGTTTCTAGGACCAAAGCCTTGAACCCTCCGCTGATGAAACTTGAAGTTCTTTGAACTGCTCACAGCAAAAATGAGGACATTACATAACGAGCTGCTTCAAACCCCAGAAAACATGTGCTTTGGGTTTGGAGTTCATTTCTTAAAAGGTGAAATTAATTAGAATTAACAAGGCACTATAACATTAAAAATACAACAAAACAACATGTTTCCATTTAAATGTATTGAGTGAATGTGAGAAGAGTAAAAGCGGGAAAGGAGGTGCGGTGCTGTTTGATGAGAGAAGGGTTTGCTGGGAGTTTGGTGCAAATGGAGTTGAGATTGGGTCAGAGGCAGAGGAACAAACTAGACAGGTCATCAGAAGGTCAACCTGACACTTTATAACAACTATGAACTCTTGTATTTACACTCAGTGCCATTTTATGTTCAACAGAAAAAATGATAAGTAGGAAAAAGTATGGTTAAAAAAAAACAATTTACGAGTTGAAATGTTCCCACTGGCTAAAACAACACTTGAATTAGATTTTTTATTTTATAAAATCTTTCTTAAGTCTCCTGCAGGTGCCACCTGTGAGGATGAAAGTGATCCAGATGAGCCTCGACTGTGCAGAATCAAAGAGACATTTTAAGTCAACAGAAACCGTGTCACTTCCAGTAAACAGTTACACCTTCATCGTCTTTCGCAGTTGTCTAAGAAAACCCCTCAAAGCACAGCGCCAAAGATGGAGATCTAAGGAAACAATCCCTGTGAGTTCAACCACAGACCTGTGTGAAATAAAAGGCCACGCCATCTGAGAGATTCTGACAAAGTCAAATCATGACCCAGAGAGAAAAGAAAATGAAAGAAAAAGAAAGAGAGCGTGGATATTGGCAGCTCCTCTGCAGCAGGCTGCTGGAGCCCAGCCTTACTTCACACTCTCCATCCAGATTGTCGTCCTTATGTCACCACCGTACCCTCCCCTTTTTTTGCCTCTTACAAAGGGCCCTTTTTCCTCACCCTCATCATTCTCATCATCTCTGCTCCACTTCTGCATGAACACCTCTGTAATGGAAAACTTAAACTCAGGAAAACAACTGTGGGACACAGAGGAAGCTGGACACTGAGGAAGTCCAAAAAAGGAGAAACCTCAAGTCAAGTCATGTGACACTAGTGAAGGGGATTACGATCACAGTGGGTGCGAAGGACTAAAGATGAGAGTTTGACTCGACTCTACAACCAATTATTTTAACCAACTGTCACACTGACACCAAACACTAATTGACTCCTGAAAACAAAACAAAAATAATTAAAAAGAAAAATGTTTTTCCCCAAAGAACCAACACATCATGAGCAGACACATCAACTTTTCACCAAATTAGTAGGGAGGCCAAGATGACTGTACATGAAGTGACACCCCCGCTGATGACACCTGCTTTCCAGGGATTAAAAAGCGTAAATGGGATCCCTGTCGTTGCCTGTCTGTGTCAAAGTGCTAATTAGGACCAAGAGTTTAATGAAAAAATCATTGTTGGAAAATGAGATTTTGGGATAGTCAAAAAGTCACAAACCTTCGTGTCCCAAGTCAATACACATTATTCGTAAACTCCTGGACAACCCAAAAAAAAAACCTCTTGCGACCCACCTGAGGGTCGCGACCCAGTCTTTGGGCAACAATGCTATACAGGGTGCAGTGTCACTGAGCAGGTCTGTGGTGAAGGGACTACAGTTCAGTGTGGCTTAAGTCACCTGTCTACTGTGGGACACGGGCATTACTGGATAAGTACAGTGATGATAATATTGATTACACCTGACTGGCTCCTCAGCACTGTTTGCAAAAGAAAAGCAATAACATGTTTCTGCAGAGACGTTCCCAGGCCTTATGAGTTTGCTTCCTGAGTCTGTATTCGCTGCCTAATCACTGATCAAAAATAGGTTTGTCAAAAAAACCCAGGTCTCTGTAATGTTCTATGAAAACGTTGAGGTATTTATTTAATATTTGACAGCAATTTCTCGATGACGCACCAACTAGAATGGAAGAAAACGGTAAAAGAAAATCGGTAATTGTTAATTCCATACATATAAAAAAATAAATGCATTATGTTCTATATGTATATGTTATGTTCGTTGTGGGGTTATACAAGTGTCGTACTGTTCTATATATTCGTTGTGGGGTTATACAAGTGTCGTATGTGTAAAAATCGCAGAGGTTGCTTGTAATATTATCTGTGTTCTATATAAATGGGATACTTAATCACATCAATGTCATTATGAGGCTGCAAACACAATGCAACGACCCTGAAACTGAAGTAGCTCAACTGAAAAAAAGTCAGGAGTGTGCTGCTGTTGCTATGAAATGTCAAAATGTTCTCAGATACCAGCTCCTCCTCAGGTCAGATTCTCCTCTGTGTTTCTCTGCTCTGTACTTTTACAGGGTAGAAAAAAAACAAGAAATAATTTTGGCTGAAGGAGTTTCTGCAGATGATAATCCACATTTGTGAAATTCTCATTATGGACAGCCTTCCTGTCACCAGTGTTTTTCTGCTTTAACGTTGATTTATTTCTCAGTCTCTCAGTCTGGACGGGCATTTATTCGCCTCTGAATGTGTTTAAAATATCATTACCAGTGTTGTACAACGTAAACCAGATCTTTTTCACAGTGCAAAAAAGAAATCATCCTGTTTTCCATAAAATTCATTGCACAATCTGAGTATGGGACCCCACCCTGCTTCATTTTACAATAGCCTCCTTGTTTTAGAGAACAGTGGCATGAATGGCACCATGCGACATTAGGATGATATTCCTCCACAATGTAGCTAAATGGGCTCATTCAACCCAGATGACCTTCTACAAACCCCACAAGAGTTGCCAATAGCTGCCCTACAGCACAAAACATAGGCTCATTAAAAACCTCGTTTGAACGGCTGAGCTGAGATCAACGGCACTGTCTACTTTTAGTACAACACCTTTGACATGGAAGAGTGAGGAAGGAGTCTGTACAATGTTTGCCCTATTTTAATGGGGATAGAAAGTAGGGCGTTTTCACTGCTGAATACAGTAACAACATTGTGCTCAATTGTACGGTGATAATAGCAGGCTCCGGCTAACGGCAGTCTGGGATTTTTGAACCGCTTTATTCTTTAGTCTGCAACTGCTTTCGTTTTTGTAGTTTGCGGTGAAGAAAGGTTGACGCTTTTAAAAATATTTGTATTGCCATACTGAGCGTAGCTTCAACACAAGGTTTGTTATGCCACTCTGTATGGACACAGTGACCATGGTAGCATGGCTGTAACCAAACAATGACTTATTGTCTATATATATTTGATAATAAAGTGAACTGCAACTACCAGACCCCATAAAGTCTGCACTTACTCAACTTAGGACTAGAAAACACCAAAACAAATATGTAAAACATACTGTATCAGTAATAAAAAGTAGTAGTAATAAAACTGACAGGTCCCACAACCAGCCTGTTCTAAAGATATAAAATGAGCTGTTATAAAAATGATACGATATGACTTTTAAATAAATAAATTTATTGTAAATGTATTAAATTAACATCAGTAAAACCTCCGCTAAATATTATTTAAATGGCAGTACTTTGTTAAAATGAAAAATCACTTTACTTTGTTAGTACTTTGTTAAAATGAAAAATCACTTTAGGCTTTTCCCTCCAATCCTACCAATACACTTATCAATGTCCCCAAAAACTTGTTGAAGTAAAACATTAAAAATAAAAAAAACTATTTGGTTAGTGGTTAAAGAAATCCTTGACCTTATTTCATTGGTTAAACAAGAACATTTTAGAAAGGGCTGATATTTTAAAGGTTTGTTTTACTGTTAATATATTTATGTGTATATTTCTACTAACAAAAAGCCTTAAAGCGTTCCACCATGCCCTTTAAAAGGTTATCAACAAGTGAATTACAGGGGCGCCACTTTCATTCCTTTGATACGTTTGGCCATTGAGGGCAGTGTTGCACATCGGTGAACAGGAATGCTTTGTGGAAATATTGGATTTTCTGCATCAGTGTGATGAAGCAGATTATAAAAAGTGCTGTTATTAGAACTTCCCAGAAAATTCCTGTGGTAATATTTGCTTAAAATCGACTTCATTTGTCAGAGTTAAAGGCGATGTCTTCACTGTTACACCCACATGTAAAGCTACGTCCTTTGACTGTCGACGAAAAGTTGTTATTGTACCAGTTGATTAAATTTTTGTCACAATCGCAACCAAAAACTTGAAAACTTTTTGAAAGCACTTGGCACAACTTTAACAGACACTTGGTCACAGACTCTGTCCCTTTTATGAAAGGTATTCATTCTTGTACCGTGTACTCACCTGTTTCAAAATGAACTTGTCTTCCTGGTTGAGCTGCCAGGCGGTGACGATGTGTATCGTGGATAGCACAGCCCCACTGAGGACGGCTGCTCTCATTCTGACCGGCAGCAGTGTGTAGATAATGTAGATGAAGAAGACTGTCCACCAGATGCCCTCCGAGGCACTGCGGGGGAACACCATCAGCACTCCCAACACCTGCACAACGATCAGCACCCCGATCACCAGGTAGCTCACAATCCACATGTAGTCCTGATGAAAACCGTTACGATTGCACACCACCATCATGGCCAGGAAAAGGGCCATGGCTACACACAGTACTGAGACGTAGGCCACATCCGGGGTCGTGTGGATGCAGTGGAAAACCAGCATGACCCCACAGACCACAACCAGCACGCCCATCAGCATGGTCAGAGAGCTCTGGTTGAGTCTAAAAAAGTAGCGCTGGTAGAGGCGCTCCAGCTTGGCTGACTGGAACTTCTTTGACTGGAAAACCCACATGACTCTCCTCCAGCAGTCTGCGGCCGTCATGGTATTGCAATTGCTTTCTGCCGATTCCCCCGACTCCTCCACTTTTCTGCCTTTCAGCTCGCCGTCTTCAAAACCGAGGTCCACGGCCTTGAGACCCAGGTCCCCACCTCCACCCATCCTTTTACCATAGTGGTCCTCTTGCCAGCCGCAGCGCAGACCAAAGTTGCCCCCACTGGTGCCTGCGCTGCAATGGTAATGTTGAGGACCTGCACTGGGGGAGTCCAGGTCCTCAGGGTCTCTTAGGCAACTCATGTATCGTGGATTGCACAGCGATGAGCTTTCCTTCCTCTTCTTGCCATTCCGCTCTCCCCATGCTGTTTTTCGATCGTCCACTCTGTCCACAAAGAGGCTCCTGGCCCACGACATCCTTCACACACGATTATTCAAACAGATAAAAAAATATGTTAAAACATAGAATCAGTGAAATATGGAGAGCCGGCCACCAGCAAGACTGCTCACCTGTGTGGACTTTATTGTTTGTGGCAACACTGCTTTCTTTGGCCAGGCCCCTGGTTTTTCACAGCGGGCAAACAGCATCAGCTCAAGCTGGCCAGGGGCATCTGAGTTGACTCTGTGTTTGGCTAAGTGGTTTATAGAACCAATCAGTGTTTCAGCCCCATACACCACCTAGTGCCTCCAAAGCCCACTTGTATTCCTGGAAAACACAAACAGCAAACACAATGTTGTTGAACTAACAATGCCTCAGGCCACGTAGAACATGTATAAAATCTCAATTCGATAATATTTTAGAATTTCATGTAATCAATTACTCCAGACTGTGTCCATCATGGGAGCAAGGTCATTGTTTGAAACTTTTTATACCTTTTTATGATGTTTAGCACAACGCAATGAGCCATGAATGCTCGCAAAATATAACTTTGAAAAATATCCCTCTAAATTTTGAAATTTTAACCAGTTAACCAGTTACAAAAAACTCTAAGAATGTTCATGGTTTGACCTTTTAGTCTTTCCTTGTCGTACGCGAACTTGCCGCACTCAATGCAAATGTATTAAAATCATCAGTTGTGCGTTCGTCTAGTAAACTAGCTTTTGTTTAAATAATTACAGTACACACGTAGTTTTTACTGCATGCCTAAAGTGTTTCATTATCATTCTGGAAATGGGCTTCATCAAATGAATCATGTTTTGTTTGCTAATAAGTACACATCATAAAAGTCTGTCTCCACCCTTCGCTGACAGCATTTCTATGGAAGTTGTTTGCTGTTAAGTTTGGGAAACAACGGATTAAAAGAAATCCTCACCAATCATTTCCTTATGGTGCTGTGGGAAATGGACAATTTTGTTTGAACGTTGGCACGTTTCACCAAACTCTTCACAGATTGTTAGACTTTCAGACATTTATCATTTCAGTGCAGATAAATAAATCCTGCTGGTGCTGTGCAATGCTCCATCACTGCAATCTGCACCTAACATCTTGAGTGGGCAGGGGTGGGTGTGCTCAATTTGACAACAAAGGCCTTCTGAGTGGGCACCATCAGAGATCAAGAGCTCTCCAGTCCAGATTAAATTGTCCATGCTTCCCCCATTAGCTTTGATGACTCATAGCTGGCTTCTGGCAGCACATGTCAAGGACACTGCTAACCTCTAAACTTAATAAACAAATCTCTGCCAGCCACAGTCAACCGAGACAAACACTGTGCACATCAACTGCATATGTTTATAATAAGCCACATTGATAGGAGTTGTTCGACAAACTGCCTGACTGAAGAAAAAAAACTTCATCAAACGCATAACAGGTTGGACATATTGTGTGAGAAGCTACATTTGAATTAAATGACAACACCAGATGCTGATTCAGTTCAAGCCCATAATCTGTTAAGTCACAGCCAACGGCATGTGTCCACTTCACCTTGAGCTTCCTACTTCCTGTAGGAATAACCTGAGTCATTCATTTACCTCCGATACATTTACAGAGGTCAGGCTATTATGTAATACAATCTGTACATGCATCCATCTCCCACAGAATTAATAAAATACAGTACATTTAGGAACAACTGCAGCAGAAAGATTTCGGGTAATGTTTCAGTCCAACTGACACTGAAATTGTAATTATGACATTCATTCAAACGTTTTACTTCTGGTGCAATAGCCATGTTCTCATGTGCAAACAGATGCAGATGTTCTGTTTTAAGCTACGACTGAGTAGATGGCTCTCAAATTAGGTTTTTTTTTCTTTTTTCTTTTTATATCTAATAACTTAATAGCATTGAAGCATTCCTGACCTTGGTTTTTTTTTTGTATTGGAAGGTCACTGGTGATGACATTTAAAAATATAATATAATTTTATAGTGAAAAAAAACCCCAAGAGATCCTGTTTAATGTTTAGTTAGAACCAAAGGAATCTAAAAAATGGGGGGAATTTTATTGAAATTAAATCAAACAATTTTAAGGATCTGTTTAAGATTTTCAAGTATCTATTAGCTTTGATTCCACATATTTTTTATTTCAATTTTTTAATGTGAAATAAGTGATGCACAGTAAAAACAGTAACCAAATTGGTAAGTAGTAATTGTTATTAAAGTTGTGCATTTTATTTCATTTTAAAAGTAATATGTCCTATTCTTTTTTGCTCCTTGAAAATGAAAAATTTTAAGTACAAGAAATTAAAGACATCGTCATATACAATCTAATTAATAAATGTCTTGTGGAATCTACTTCTGAAGTTACTTATTTATTTCAGATACATTTAAGCAGAACTCAACAACTATGTAAACTCAAACCAGAATCAGAAACGTTTCAATTATTTAAATGTTCAACAAATTCTCATTGTTTCTGTGCATGTGCAGCAACTGAGTTCATACTGTACTGATGGCCTTTGATTGGCTAGTTGCCTGTTAGGCTCGTCGGTGACTGTCGTTTGCTTTTTGTTGTCTGTGCTTGGATTCTATATAAAACCATAATAATCAGTCACTGCAGTTACACATTAAGGTTAACCAGCTGGGATACATTCATTAGGCTAATGCCTATTACATAACATAAATAAAGCCTGCGTAACCACAGTCAACAGAGAGACAGGCGAAAGTCTGACAAACACACATTCTTCTCTAGTCCCTGTGTTCACTCCCATTCATTTGTACACACTAACCAGAACCCTTCCCTTGACCCCAACCACAGTTAAGTTAATTCACAACATTTAACACGACCTAACCACAAATCACACCCGTAAAATAACTATAACTAATAACTTCGAATTTAAGTGTCCTGCTTCTTGTCCTCGTTATCACGACTTGTCCAAAAACACAACAATGCCAGAAGTGGTCCTCTAAAGACAAACAAACACAGAGTATACACACATACAGCAAACAGTGCTCGTCTCCTTTACCAACTCACCAGGAGTAAAACATTCCTTTAAGGTGACTTTAGCTCCTTGTCAGGTGTGTGTTAGAGATGAACAGACGACGGTGACACACAGAGAGACACTCCACACACACACACACACACACTCCGGGCCTGTCTGCCTCCATATGAACGTCTACGTCATTATGTTTAGACCCTAAACATGTCAGTGGACGAGCAGACGCACTACGTGGTAGTAACAATGCCGTGGCCCTGGAAGCAAAGTGTGGGGCTGCTCACTGTTGCTGCTCCGTGTCATGTTTACACAACAGTGGATGACAAAAGTCTAAATGAATTTGGCGAGGGAGCATCGCTCAGTGTCCTGACAGTCCTACAGGACAGTTAAAGACTCCTCTCACACAACACACACCGCCGCAAAACCATCAGCACAGCGCGACACCGGAGCCTACGAGTCAGCTGCTGGAATTATGTTCACCCCAAAAAACAATGGGCTGCATTTGAGTGGAAACCAGCTGCAGCGCCGTGCACAGCGGTCTGACCAGCACAGCCGCGGGAAAGCGCAGAGTACTCACCATTGGATGTTCTTCTGTGGACTGGAGTAAGTGTAACACTGCAGTGGAGCTCCAGCACTCCCCCCCTCCCCTCTCCTGTTCCCAGGCTTTCACGTAGTCGCCGTCACACGCTTCACATGCGGGGTCCGTGTGTGTTGATGCAGCGGTTTGGGTCAGAGAGGAAGGCGGGCGAGGAAAACACAGCGAAATTGGCCGGACAGTCTTGTCCTCTCTCTGTCAGAGATACAGTGCATGACTCTCTCTCTCCCTCTCTCTCTTGCTCTCTCTCTCACACACACACAGACACACAAACATACGCATATACACACGCACACACTTCTGAAGCTGCATTCCCATTCTGGACTCAGGAGTCCCCCTAGAGGTGGTCTGAGTGCCTCTGCACTGCCTGCCTGCGCGTGTGTGTGTGTTTTCTCGAAAATAGAATAAAGAGAAAAATCTGTACTTCGTTAGTTTTCCTGCATATTTGTAATGTTTTCACTCAAAACAAATGTATTCGGCAACGCCTCCAACACTTCTAAGAAGGTTGGGACAGAAGCCACAGAATTAAAAGGTCCCACGAGTTACATTTTTAAAGTTTCACAATAAGTATATAAAAAGGTTTGGGTGTTGAACAGGGTTAGGTCGGACAACAATGCTAAACACAAAGTGCTAAACTTTGCGAAAGAGTTATCAGTCAATTTAAATATACTTTTCTATGCAAAACAGGTAAGTTAAGGTTAAACAAAATATTACTCAAAGACGCCTAAAAGTTGCTATGTTAAAAAAAACTTAGTTAGTAGGTTAGTAATGTATGCAATTTTTTAGGTTAGCCCAAAATATAGCCTACGTTATCTAAAACTGGCTGATAAATAGCTAAACTGTATCAACGTTATCACAATTTCAGCTAAAGACTAAACATTAAAAAAAAATCAAAACTATAGCTGAAAAATATCAACAATATTGCAAACATGGTCAAGTATAGCAGAAGGTTAATCCAGAAGTAGCTAATGTTAGCCAACATTTACAAGAAAGCATTAACTCGAAAATCCATAACTAAACAATAACCAACAGTGTTGGTAAATCCCTTTAAGTTTGTTTTACAAAATCCTCCTGATATATAGATCACACGTGACTATTCAACACCTTTTAATAATTAAAAAGCTACGATTATTTCAGTGAAGGAAATGTTACAACGGCAAAATGAATCAGACGTCTACCACCACCTAGTGGAGATCATTATTATAGCGTATTATATGTCTATAGTCTGTAAGTTGTCACTCATTGTAGTGAGTTGCACAGTAAACAGAACAGTATATCACTTTATCGGGTAAACACTTCTGTTGACCAAGAACACAGCGTCTGTTGACTTTTCTACTGTTGAATAAACTATACACCTACATCCTGTCAGGTACTCTCAACACTGCGACGCAGAGAACATTAGTAGAACAATCAAATGTGTCTATGATGTAATAATTATTTAATATTTAATTTCTATTTTATAAAATAGGAGTACAGTGTACAGTATTACCATTGTGTCTCTCTTCACTAACAAAAGCTGAAATTAACTAGATTTTTTTTAAATGTACGTACAGTTCAAGTTAGTAAATAATGTTAGTCTATGTAAAGATAGAGATGCGGTGTGAACATTTCATAAAGCCTAAAATGTAATGCCAAACAATTACTTCACTGAAGGAAAAAAACAAAACAAACTATAATCCAGCAGAGGGCGTCATCAGTTGTCAGCATTAAGGAGAACAGAGCAGTAAAACCAATTTGGTCATATAATGATTGGCCCGGGGTAGAGATTCATGTTGTTGTTTACGCCATACGCCATAACAAGTACCTCAGAGACTTGCAGACTTTACTTTTTTAACTATTAGACTTGTCTTTATCTTTTGAGGCTTTTATATTTTTTATTATCTTATTATTTTTGGCTAATTCCTAACAATTTTTTTGCTTGATTTGTGTTAAATGTGGATAGTTTATCTATACCGAGATATATATTTTTAAACTTTCTACAACAGTCCTACAACACATACCATGCCACACATAAAACATACTATGTTTCTCCTAATTCTTGCTAATCAAATTTTAGCAGCGGGGTTGAAAGCCCCCATTACTGTAGGTCAACTTCTGAAACACTTTCCTTTTGAAGAGCATTTCACCTCAAATGTTTCTCATATTTCTGACTGCTCTGCACGTGCATAGGTAAGTGACTTTGCCTTTGTCCTGTTAGCATTGAGTGACCTGACTGCAGCGGTCGATTGGTCCATGCAAGGGGGAGACATTTACAGGATGTGATTAGAACAGAAGTGCTTGGATCAGTGAAAAGCGAGAAGGATCTACATCCTGTCTGCTGCGCCTGGACAGGACAGCATTTAAAAGGCACCTCAAAATTCACATTTGGTCATTTTCAGTTTCATGAGATGCCCATTCATGTCTCTGTTGTTGTCGGTTCTGCCACAGCAAATGAGCACATAAAAAAATAAAGTTATAAAACACAGACAAAAACTCTTGAACAAATGACCATTTTAAGTCTTTATCAAACTTAAACTTAAAAGTTATTTAATTATTTTACCTTTTATCGTAGGCATTCTTCATTATTTCCAAAGAACAAAGGTAATAAAAATGACCAAATGAAATTTTCTTTGACATTAACAACAAAGAGTCTCTGACAGAATAGATGCCATCCTTAATAAGTGTAAATGTCAATTTTGCAAAGAGCGTCCAACTATGTTAAATTTGATGAGCTTTTTCCGGAACCATGCAGTGCCCTTTAAAAGGCGTAATGTTGCAGTGACTCAGATTTCTGTGATCACTTGCCAACCTCTGAGTCAAATGGAACATGGTGCAGGTGATATCACAACCTGCCATATGTGAACTTTAAGAAAGTGCCAGACATGGGACTTACAAATTTTATTTGTAATTAGCAAGAATAGCATTATGGAATTGCCGTATTAGCAAGAATAGCATTATGGAATTGCAGTCTTATTAGTAATATATTACCAAAGACTGCTCTGTGAATAAAATCTGTTGGACCTTCTCATCAGTTCATCACTTTGTAAATGTCTATGAACAATTTTATTTCACTCAAATGTAAGCCTGGCTCAAACGCAGAACTTAGCATAGCTTGCTAATGCTCCGTTTAGCTGTTTGCTAATTAGTTAATTGTAGCCTTATCAGCTTCAGAAATGAGAAGCATATACAGTTATAAGTAAAATATTTGTTTTATTTCCACACATTTACCCATCTAGACGTCTGTTACCTACTCATACTTACTACCCTGTGTTAATAGTTTTTCCTTTTGGAGGATTCTGAGTCTTCCACCCACACCCAGGTGGCTATCCCCGACCCCCACTTAGGGTCATCAGTGTCACGGTGGGTTTTTAATAAACACCCAATTCAATTGAAACAAAAACACAGAAAATGACAGTTTAAAGAGACAATTAAGAGGCTTATTGAGAGCTGTTTTGAGTTTAGATTTGTTTAAATTTGACTTTAAATTTCAGCCCAGTGGGAGTGGGCTGTGTAAAAAGTGCAGCTCTTGCATAATTTATCAGAGAGAGCTGAAATCCATCCATCTGTGGGTCCGTGTGTGCGTGGCTTTGTGTCCACTCATTGATCATGCCGTGAGTCCAGAAGAAGCTGATTTCACAGCGCAGTCAGGATCATCCGGAGCTCCGCGTCTTCAGCCTCACACACACACTCACACACTCTCACACACACCGAGCAGCAGCGGCAGCAGCAGAGAAAGAGACTGTTCCGGGGAGATGCCTGGAGGAAGGCGGCAGCCCCCCCTCTGAGAACCGAGCGTTCCTGTCCCTCCAAAGTTAGGCTGATTTGACCGGAGCTCCCGTCAGCTGCGGATGTCACTGACCAATTCCAGCGTCTTCCTGCTCAACGAGGTAGGTTGTATTTCTTTGTCCCTCTGCGATGACAGGATGGAACTAAATCGATGAAGTGCGTTCAAAGCGACTTTCCCACTGCACCTTCAGACATAGGGAGACAGCAGAGGAGGAGGAGGAGGAAGGTCCTGGTTAGGATGCTGATTATTGAATGAGACAGGGCTGACCTCTGTAGGGATCCTGCAGTTAGGGTTTCTGCCACATGGTGACACTCACTTTTCCAGTACTGTTAGTAAAAGAATGCTACCTGTGGTGGGGTTTTAAAAACTTAACAATTACAACAATAACAAGAAAAAACATTCTCATCATTTTATATATAGAAACAGGAAGTAATGTATTTTCTGGGCTCAGGTTTATTACTATTGTCTATGGTAGTACACATATCCTACACCAGGGGTGTTCAAACTTTTTTTCCAAGCAGAAATAGAAAAAAAAAAAAAAAAAGCCCTCCCACCTGCTTGCAAAGACCCGTGCTCCTCATGCTGACCAATGGGAACCACTAGATTAGATAATGTATACATTTTCGTTTCTCATGCAATATTATCAATTTGCAAAGTAACAGTAATATAATATTTTTGCAAAAAAAAAAAGAAAGACAAATTTGCCAGTGTATGTGGATCAGTGGTTAAGTCACATTTTCTGCTATTTATACTACAGTAAGTTTACATACCTGTAGTAATTGACATGCAGTGTAACTCATAATATTAATGTTATACTGAAATATGAATTTTTATCCACAAGCAAACAGAAAATCAACTGATTCTAGTAGAAAAGAAAAGAAAAATTGCAATTAATTAATGTAGCAGGAAAAACCTGGATTTCTTTAACTGACCACTGAGTTAAACGTTAGCTGCTTAGTCTTGTACATTTATTAATTATCCAAGTCAGATCAAACAACATTATGAACAAGCTAATGTAACCACTGGGTGATTTGTTTAGTCAATAAACTTCTCAGAAAATGGGTAGTTAAAATGAAAAGTGGTGCAACGGCTGCTGTGTAGAACAAATTGTTGGTTTTTCTTCTAATAAAAAGAGAAAGTATGAAACCCAAGCTCCCTCTGTGCCTTTATGTGGAGCAGCAAGTGATGCAACAGTTGTGAAGGAGGAGGCAATACACATGTTTGCTCTGTAATCTCAATACGAATGCATTGGCTTTCTGTTGGTCAGACATTTCACTTCCTGTAGTGTGATAAAATAACTATAAAATAATAACCCTGGCGTTTGTCATGTTTTTATTAGTCATTTCATAAACTTTACATTCCTGTGCAATTTTAAAAAAAAACTTTCTCCTATATTGTCTCACCTTCTGCATTAGCCTTACAGATGACAAATAACACGTTGTAGTCTGTGTCATCACCACCGTGTCCTGAAGGTCATCATCGTGCGTGTGTGATATAAATCATCAGGACTACCCCC
>NC_024316.1:2778608-2808864 GCF_000523025.1 Cynoglossus semilaevis | reverse complement strand
CTCGATTCCCTCCCACAGGGTCTGGACTGTGGTAAAGGTTGTTGAAAAGTCCGACCACATGGTTGTGACCATCGCTGCGTGCCAGCCTTAAACTCCTTCACAGAAGCTGGATGATTGCATCATGCTTCAGTGTGTGTCTTTGAGGCAAACTGCAGGGAGTCCACAGTCAGTGTCTCTGTGTTATATTTACACAGTGCTCAAAGTCATCCCACTACCACACAGAGGTGGCGCTGGTTCTTTAAATTATCCTCTGAAACAATGACACAACAAAGTAAAATAATTTTGGTTTGTTTTGCTTTTTTAAGCTGGTAAAATAGATCTTTTAAAAATTAATATAATTAAACAAAATTATAAAACATTTCAGTTTGTCCCATGAATTGCTTCTTTATATTACAGAACAGACCAAAACTATAGTAATAATTCATATTTTTTTAATTATAAAATTTCTCCAATATCAGTTGTAAATGTATGTTATGAGGAAGTAAGGGCAGTGACATGACAGAGGAGGGAGAGACATTGGTGAACTGTGCAGTCAGAGTGGCAGATGGGTTCTTCAAAGTCTGAAGATACAGTCAGACAGGAGTGCTTTGAATCACAATCAGCAGAATACACCTTGTATTGACAAAAGAGAGCCTAGAGGGGTGGAGGTCTGCACTGGGGGAGACATGATGAAAGTTTGTGGAAGTCTGGTTTATGTGTAGTGGACGTGAAGATTATGAGTATCTTATTCTGGGTATCCAGAGTTGACAATACAGAGTCTACTATCAGTGAGAAAACTACATTTCTGGATTACATTTTACAAATGAATCGTTAGTGACAAAGGGATGGTCACTACAGAGTAGTTTGTAATTTTCTCCCTAGAACCGTTCAGTAATGAGACATGAAAACATCCTATGTCGATGTTGTGAGTTCCAGCATGTCCTTCATCACTAAATGATCCCGCCTGCCTGAATAAGGAAGGCCCTGTCTGCTGACATGCTCACTCACATCGTGCCACCAATCTATTTGCACTGTAAAAGTGTGTGCGTTTCCTTCAAACTAGTATCAAGAAGTGTGTCATGGAACAGAACACACACTGTACCTACATGTCAGAACCGATGCTGTACCTCAGAGAGCTCACAGAGAGATTGGGCTTCAGCCAGGTGACATCTCCCTGTACTCCCAAATAAAAAATCAGCATCACCAGAGCCTTAAAATAGCCGCTCATCCATAATGCACCAGCATCAGCAGCAGCAGCAGCAGCAGCTCTGCCCACAGAGGGGCTTCCTACAGGACGGACTGACAGACAGCTGCACACACTCTCTCTCTCTCTCTCCTTCTCCACTTTTCTGGCTCAGGACAAAGCACCATAGAGTTTAACTTTCAAACCTCCATGCAGTGATGTTTTATTCACATCTTGTGCTCATGCAGAATTATTTTATTTTATTCTGACTCACAGCTTCCTGCTAACCCTCTCATGTGATTTGTTAATCTACTGGTTCCACATCATTTGCATCATTTGTGGCTCGTTTTTATACTGTTCACCCAAATCATCAAACAGTCACATTTGCAGTCACAGTGCGGTAAAAAATATATATTCCCCTCGTCTGTCGTGTGTCTGTGCACTCAGCAGCAGAGCAGCTGTCAGAGTACAGCCAGCCATCACATCCTCAGAACTCACCTGGTCAACAGAACACTGCACTGGAGACTTCTCCACATGTCGAACAGAGACAGCTTACATGACTCTCTTATTCCCACACCGCCGCTCGTCCCCCCCGCTCCCTCTTTCTTTTTAAAGTCTCATCTTTTGACGTATTTAAAACCACAGTGGTAACTGTTGGATGACATTGAAAAAATGTCAGTTTGCGTTTTTTAAGCTCTGTGTTTGTCAGTGATTCATCTTCAGGATCGCATTTTGGCAAGGGCAAAGTACACCCTGGACACGTCTAGTCCATCACAGGACCACAAAACCATTCAAACTCACCTTCATACAGGACATTTAATGTGTGTAATTAAATTACCCAATCCCCAATCTGCATGTTTGTGGACTGGAGCTGTTGAAAACCCATTCACACATGGGCAGAGCATGTAATCTCCATAACAACAGAATGAGGATTTAGCCAGTAAATCAGGGATCTTCTTGCTGTAAGGCTGTTACCATGTGATCCATACAGTAGTGCACAATATTGGACAGGGTGGTTGTTTAAGTTTAAGTCTGGTTTAGTTTCTCACAGACCAAACGTTTTCAGCAGCTCATTCTCTTTGTAAATAGAAGTAACCTACAGCCCCTCCCCCCACGTCAACCATTCACAGCCATTTCCTCAAAACTCAACCAAACTCGATTTAAAATTCCTATAAATCTGCTTTTGTCACTGAGCAAAGAAAATAAAATCAGAAATCATAATAATTCGTCCACCGGCACAATTAAAAAAATGGTTAAAAGCTGACATTAATTGTACTTGTTTGGCCCTCCTGCACTAACGGTGTGCAACCTGAGAGGAGCCCGCCCCCCACATTGGGAATCACTACCCTATGGGATTAATAATGAACTGGAAAATAGAAGAAAAAAAAAGACTTAGCAGGAGTTATTCTTGTGTTGTTTTGTTTTTTTATGCAGTAATGCAGATGTTGAGCCATTCAACCAGGTGGTCAATCCACATGTTGTTCCCGTCAGGAGATTGATTTCAATTCCCATTGTGTGACCATAAAGACTAGCACAAATGCTAGCAACCCCCCCACCCCCTCACCCCCCGTTCGATTCCTAGTTTGCCGTGATGCTGATCTGTCATGATGGAGTCCTGAGTGAACTCAACGTGCTGGTGATGCTCAGTCTAATTGGACAGAGGAGGTAGAGATGGAGGAAGAGAGAGGGTGGGAACTGGAAGGATGATATGCAGAGCAGAGGGAGCCTCACTGACGTAGCAAAGGGTTGTGCACTGAGAGTGGAGGAGAATGAGATAGGAGGGGGTGTAGATAAAGAGAGAGGGATAGACTGCTTATAGGCTCGCTACAGTAGCCTTCAGTGTTAACTGAGAGAGTGAGAGAGCACACCATGACTGACTAGCTGGGAGAGCGAGCGAGCGAGAGACGGGGAGAGTGCTCTCCTACCTCCAACTGAGTGAGTACGCTGTTATCTCCTCTGCATCTCGTCCCCTCCCTGAAAACGATGATGTTGATTTGAGCTGCTGGACACCCAACAACAGACCCTCACACGCCTTATAGTCAGAGGGCATCAGCTGATCAGAACAGAGCTTTGCTATGCTCCAGTGATGTGCACTGAAAGTTTAAAAAAATGTGTTGATGTGACCAGTCTGTGGCTGTCAAAGTGAGGCGTGACAGGATTTCCATTTCTGGAATACCTGGGTGCTGATCCCAACTCTTCCTCGATGTCAGCGCTGGCTTTTCTGTAGGAAGTCTGAGGTGTAGCAAAAGCAGAAAATGGCATTTAGTGCAGCTGTGTGACAGAGGTGCAGTGGTGGGAGGCTGTGGGCACAGGCACAGGCATTCATGCTTTCACTGCTGGAGGGGGGGGGGGTGCATTTGGGACTGCAAGGCTTCCTGGGGGGGGGCAATTAAATACTGCATGAGCAAGGGCCATGCTTTCACTGCTGGAGGGGGGGGGGTGCATTTGGGACTGCAAGGCTTCCTGTGTGGGGTCAATTAAATACTGCATGAGACAGAGCACTAAAAGCCTGTCCCACGAGGAGCGGAGTGCATTGTGTGTGTGTGTGTGTGTGTCTTTGTGTAGTGGTGCATCAGTGTTCACTGCCTTGATTAAATTTGATGAACCAGCAGTGTTGAAAATCCAGTTCTAGCTTCTCCTTAAGTTGCAGTCTAGAAGACGTGAAGTCTTTCTTCAGATTCTTAATAGAAAAAAAAAACATTTCTTCTTGGATACAGTCTGTGACCTCATTTTCCGTGCGTGACATCTTTTGGATATTTTTTAAAGAAATATTATTATTTTTCTCTGTATAAACATCTTGTGGTATATATTCAAAACAAGTGGAGAATTAAGAAGGGTATATAAAATATTTGATGACCTAAAACACCCGGTCCATCATCAGTAGTTGCTGTGTAATGAACT
Organism: Cynoglossus semilaevis; assembly: GCF_000523025.1. Taxonomy (NCBI): domain Eukaryota; kingdom Metazoa; phylum Chordata; class Actinopteri; order Pleuronectiformes; family Cynoglossidae; genus Cynoglossus; species Cynoglossus semilaevis. Next base: position 2,804,801 of record NC_024316.1, on the reverse strand, counting down.
AAATACAACAACCAGAGAAAGAGCATTGGTTTGATATTTAGATTTAAGAAGATAAGAATTACACTCTTTACATTTTATTCATTTGCAAAAAAGAAAAGTGACAAAACAGACAGATGGCAGTTCTCTACTCCAGTTTATTTAAAGTAGTCCGTTAAAATTAGAGACGTCTCAAGTTTACCTGAAGTTCTGGAAGTCTTTTAGAAATTGACGGACAGCAGAGAATGAGCAGAACAGAGAGAGAGGCAGCATTCTGATTGGCCAGATTTGCTACAGTAAGACGATCTGTTTTCTCCATCAACGTAATCAACATGTTTTTAGGTAAATAGATCAAATAAGTCAATTTTAGACCTTACACATTTCATATTACACTGAAGTACTGCATAGAGCTGCTTCAATCGATTGAATGCCATAGCCCTAAACTTAACCGATGAAGACATAGATGTAAATAAATGACTATATAAGATGAAGAACTGATGTACGACTGTCTTACATACATTGATGAACTTGCTCAAAACCTGCTTTTGTTGAAGTCAATTTTAGACTCGATCGAATGTCATAGCCCTAAACTTAACCGATGAAGACATAGATGTAAATAAATGACTATATAAGATGAAGAACTGATGTACGACTGTCTTACATACATTGATGAACTTGACTTCCAGCCCGTTTTTCAGCCCAACTTTAAAATGCTCCAATTATTCCCTAAAAAAAATTGCACTCTAAACATAAACCAGGTCATCCCTGAACAAAAACATCTCTTTTACTAAAGGATGTAGTGATGCTGTGAAAGTCTGTGCCGCAAAGTAGGTGCACAGTTTTATGTGGGTTAAATCTTTGGAGCAGTTAGATGAAGTCAGGCTGTGGCATCAAACCCAAGTCAAACCACACTTAACCGAGGCGTGGATACAGTAGGTGACGACCTCTTTCTGACCTTTCTCTGATTAGTTACAGTATGACATCGTATTAATGTTAACCGTGGTGTTCACCTTGGTAGAGGAGGACTTCTTTTCTTAACACTGCTGTAACTATGAGAAGGCAGTTGTGTTGCGTGTCTTGCAATGACTCGGAAGTGCTTATTTATAGACTCCAGGATCTGCTAAAGGCTCATTACACTCGGAAAAAAAGAAACGGAGGTAAGAAGCAGAAGGAGGCTGGAGCTGCTGACGACAGAGCGCTGTATAATTCTGGATGGCTCTGCTATTGATCTCCCCTGCCCTGATCTGGTTGCACTGTCAGGAGACCTTCTCTCCAGATGATCCACCATTGCTTGTTATGCTACCTCCTATTACAGATATAGGTTTCTGTCTGGAACCATGGTATTGATGATGACGTAACTGCAGCAGATGAAGGACTAACGTACTTGGTGACATCATTTGTTCTATTGTAGAGAGAATGTAATAAAACATGGTTGTATAAAATGATCGAGGACCTCAGTGGCCCAGCTCTGTGTAGGGACTTTGTCATCACGTCACAGGTTCAACACCAGCTCTGTGTATTTCTATACCCAACCCTACTATTATCAAAAACTGTGTCATTATGAACCAATTAACCCCTTAAAACCTGTTTAAGGGGAGAAGTCCATTAATTCGACTGCTTAAACAACACGAGCTGATGAGAAATTTCACCTTTTCAAATATCAGGACTTGCAGGACTAGCATGTTTTGCTAAGCTCAGATGGTGGACATATTTTATAAGATACTGGTCTGTGATAATGTGCACATGCCACATATGTTTGTTTGTATTTCTGAATAGCATAGAGAATAAAAGAATCACTGGGCTACATAGAGGGGAGGAGCGGTTAGAGACCCTGCCTCACCATTCGATCCCTGCTCGTAACTAAGGTGAATTTGACGGTCTACTTTGACCATAAGTATAAACATGAGGGTGAATGGTGTTTGTCTCCATATGTATGTGGTTGTAGGTGTGATGGACTGGTCCAAGGTGATGATGATGGCTGGGGTTGGCTCCAGCCGCCCTGCCCATGTGTAGTGACTTTATTTTGCTGATCTTTAATGGGTCTTTGGTGTTGAGTGTGAGGCTGAGGAATGATCCACATTCCAATCTGAGCCAATCCCCATCCCTGAACAGACTCCTGAACATCTCATAATATCTGATTATCTAATCCAATATACACTGCATCCATTATTACCAGAGCTTGAATAAAGTAATAAAGCCACTGTTGCTGCAGAGTGCATACTAAGGGATAAATCCTTGTTGTTGTTGTTGTTGTAAAGTCTTTATATTCAGTTGATATTTGAATGGCTGTGTTGCAGCAGTGAGTGAGGCTCAGCCAGACTCAGATTTGCATGGCACCTTCAGGAGGGAAATTCATCAAAACTCATAAAGGAATATGAATTTAAACCATCCTTCATGATCCTCTTCCCACTGTCAACCAGATGAGTGAAAGGAGGAGAGAAGAAGAGGGGAGGACGTGGGGAGGGAAGGAGTAGAGAAGAGGGGAGAGCGAAGGAGAGGGGAGTAGAAGAAAGGGGAGAAGAGAGCTAAATTTAGATTGTCCACATGCAGCACACTAGAAAAAACAAAAATAATTTCCTGCTCCTCTTTCTTTTTCCATTTTTCTGACAGTCTTTCTCCTCACTCTTTTCCTTCTCCTGCAACTTAGTCTTTGTCCGTTTTGTACAAAATTCATGACCAGGAGAGACAAAAATGTACCAAAATCACCTGTCAATTATTTAACTTCTATTCTTTTCATTACTATGAGCAGCTGCTTGGTTTTTTGTTATTTACCTCTGTGGTTTTTTTCCCTTTCCTCTGTTTTGACCCCGTGTTACTTAAAGGCTGTTTTATTCGCTAATGATGAAAACAATTTTCCTATCTTTTCTGCTCCAGAGGCATCTGATGGAAGGAGGCGTTCTAGCTACGGTACATTAGTGCATATACATGTGTGTGTGTGTGTGTGTGTGCGCGGGCCTAGGCCTCCTTCTTCCCTTTCATTTTAAAAAGCCAGGCAGAAATATAGCCCTGAGACATTTTTTGCTAAAAGCCCAGCCTGCTGCAGTGCACTTAATTCTTAATCAGCCACAGTTGAATGAGGGTACGACAGAGAGGGTGTGTTACCAGTATAATAGTGACCAAAGTAGGGTCCTGGGTGCCTGAGGCCCCCTGACGGAGAGTAGGACAGCAGCCAGGGCTTTGCCAAGCTGTCTCCAGATCTTTCTTTTTTTTTTTCAGCCTATTAGGACATCTGATGGGATTCTGCCTGCTGACTCACCACTGCATTTCTTTTCTGTAGGCTTGTGCATCATCTTACTGTCAGAAGGATGGTGCAGGGCAGACAGGCAGGCGGGCACAGCCCTGCCCTCCAATAATACTCCTCATCAGTTCATTCATGTTCTCCTCTTCACAACATCTGCCGTCTGTGAATCTCTGTCTTGAAATTGTCACCTGGTTCCAGATTCAGGGTCTGGTTCTCAGTCTTCTCTGTTCTGGGTTTTACCAGCTTCTCCAGATTCTTACATTCTGTACATCTGAATCATATGGATGTTTAGGGTTTGGTCAGCAGAACATGGGGTTTTCCTTTCATTTTAATGGCCAGGTTTCGTCATGATGCTGAACAAGTCGGTTACATAAGAACTGAGTTAGGGGAGACAAGAGGGGAGACCAGAAACAAGAGGAGAGGAAAAGATAGGACAGGAGAAAAAGGAAAGAAGAGGAGAGGAGAGAAGTTTAGAGGAGAGGAGAAAGGAAAGGTGATAGGTGAGAACAGGAAAGGAGAGGGGAGCGAAGAAGCGGAAAGGAGAGAAGTTTAGAGGACAAGAAAGGACAAAATAGTAGTGAAGTAGTGAGGAGGGGAGAGAAGGGAAGAGGAGAGGAGAGGAGAGGATGAAAGCTCCATGAGGTCTTGTGTGGAGCTAAAGAAACCCATCTGGACTGTACCAGTGTGCGGGTGTGTACACAGTGCTGCTGCTGCTGCAGTCAGAGCATCAATTTTGTATAGGAAATGGCTGTTGAAGCAGCAGCAGCAGCAGCGCAGCATCAGCAGCGCAGAAACGTCAGCCGTGGAGCACTTAAGCCTGAGGGTGCCTCTCCCTCCTAACCACAGGCTGACGGGAGGAGGATTCCTGCCTTTTCTATGTGCAATGGGGGGGTGGGGGGAGTGCTGGCAGCACAACCATGTCTGACTCCAGCGCTACAGGACTCATCTGTAACAAGGTACGCTGTTGATGCTCCTGTTTTATTCTCGCCACTGCATGCAGAATGAATCCACCATTATATCTGAGGATTCTTCTCTCTGTCTCCATCCTCCCTCCATCACCTCCTCTCCTTCTGGTTCCTCCTTCGTATCAGCTCTGCACATGCAGTACTACAGTGTGCACCTATCTTTACTCTGTTCCTGGCTGCTGTGCTTTGAACTCGAGGAACATCTGTTGAGCTTCTGTTATTGTGGACTGTATGGTTTTATTTTTGTGTATTTATACAGTGGCCACTGCCTTTAAATAGCATTTCAACCAATATGCATAGTACAATGCTACTTTGTCTGTAAATGAAATTAAATGAGTCCTTGTGCTACAACCTCAAAAAAAGAAAAAAAGAAAAAACACTTAGATGTCACTGTAGTATTCTAACCATTTCAATGACACCACATCACTTTTCTACGCATTACAGCTTAAAAATGAATGTTTAGTGTGAACAGACCAAAAGGAAAGTGTCACTCGTTGTTATTATAAAAGCAGGATGTTTGCGGTGTGCCTGTGTCCCTCTGCTGGTCAAAAGCCACCACTGCTGCAGAGTCATAATCTCATGTTTCACTCTCTAATAGGACTTGCAGTCTGAGGGTTTTCTTCCTCATATTCAGTGAGTCTCTTGTCGTTCTGTTGTTTATTTTTACATAGTCAAGTAAGTGCAAAAATTGCAGGCACATCATGGTGACACTTGCATGAGTGCTCCCACTATTGATCCCACTGTTGTGTGGTAAGCAGCATGGTTTTGAAAAGTAACAAATGGAAGGAGCACAGAGAATAAGCTGTGAGGACTGACGTGGAAGTCATGGTGACACCAGGTTGTGAGTAGAGGATATTATTTTTGTCCCATATATAAAATAATTTATTTAATATTCCCTTTTAATGGTAAAAACACCATTGTATGTCTCAGGTTATTTGTTAAGTAGCTTTAAGTTAATTCTTGACAATTTTAAGCATACTACAGTAGGTGCTAACTTTTTGCTATCATTTCAGCTAAAATAACTTTCTCGGCTAATATCAAAATAGTGTTTTTGTAGCTAGTTCTAATTGATAATGTTTGCTCTAACTTACCGTAATGCTTTATAGTTTTTGGTCAAAACTATTTCAAGTATTTTATGACTAATTTAAAGAATGTTGTTCAGCAAGAGAAACCTTTTTTTGCCTTTACTGTTTGTGGTGTTCAGCTTTAGCTTTTCCTTTAGCGTTAGCTTTAGCTTCAGTATGTGGACAGCTACTTTAATAGGCTTGGCCTCAGACTAAGGCCTCATTAAATTACTCTTGTTCAGTAAACATTACAGCAATATTTTTGGTTTTGGTTTAAGTTTATGGAGGAAATAATTTTATAGATGTGAATGTATTACTTTTTCCTTTACTGATATTTTATGGGATGGAAAAAATAGAAACACTACGATTTGTTAAATGTCTTTGTAAAATGTGGCTTTTGTTAAGTGCTTCTTTATTGCACAATCTGTTAGTGCCTATTATTATGACTTTTGTGCAGTAACACTGTGTGTGTCATTGCTGTAGTATTAGATATCTGAGTACAACAATATACCCCAGTTCTGACTTGAACTGATAATGAACTTTATGATTTTCTGCATCGCCTACAACATTTATTAACCACATCATTGATAATTTAGCAAAGACATTTGTCTCACAGTTACATTCAGTTTTGCTTGACTTGTGTCAGCCAACATCTGTGGTTGGTTTAATGACAAACACACAACAACACTACTCTGGCTCAAAGAAAGCCAAGGGGAAGTGCTGGTTACAAGATGTGGGACAAAACTGAAAGCAATCAATGCAAAGCAACAGCTGCCTGTTAAAAACAAGAGAAAGGACCAGCCATGCCAGAGGCAGTGAAAGAAAATATGGAACTCTAACGCAGAACTTTCACTTCTCTACTACCTTTTCCTTTTGCAGTTGCCACAGCGGAAAATCACATATGTGAGAATCCAAACATTCTATGTGTATTTATGTAGTACTTAAGTATCATAATATACTTGGTATTCTACACCAGGCAGTACATGATGAGGACTACATAGAAAGTGATTTCTGTGCAAACACTGTTTGTTGTTGGTGCTGTTTTATTAACATATGTTCCTGCGGGAGCGCTTGTTATTAAAGAGCCTGCAGACAGGGATGTAGAAAAGTAAAGATCACAGAGACACTTTCTGTGGTGACCTACAGTAACCCATCTTCTCCTCCTCCTACCAGGGTTCAGCCGATTCCTACACTAGTCGACCCTCTGATTCCGACCTGTCCCTGGAGGAGGACCAGGAGGCGTCTCGGCGTGAAGCCGAGCGCCAGGCTCAGCTGCAGCTGGAGAGAGCCAAGGTGAGAGCCGAAAAGTCACACGGTAAAGCACGCTCTGGCATTAATCTCTGGGTTCTGAGGACATCCTGCAGCGTGTGTGACTCACAGGGTTTCATTTCTTTGCATTTTAACAGTCCAAACCGGTAGCATTTGCAGTGAAGACCAATGTGAGTTATTGTGGAGCTCTAGATGAAGATTGTCCGGTCCAAGGTGCTGCTATCAACTTTGAAAACAAAGACTTTCTGCACATTAAAGAGGTGAATTATTGATGCACCCGACCTACCACATGCATGAAAACTAACAAACCAACAAACTATACTGTGTCAGCACAGCTTTCACTGCATCATTTATTTACTGGAGCTGACACTTGTTTACAATTTTAATCACTTGTACTGAGGTTGATAATTAAATCATGCCTTATGTTACCGGAGTAGAATAACTAATTAATTCTTCTTTGAGGTGTGTCTAATGTAAAGGTTCACCCAAGTCATGTTAGTGTCACTGCTCAGTTAGGAAGTGTGTGTGTGTGTTTCACCGTCACGCAGAAATACAACAATGACTGGTGGATCGGTCGACTGGTGAAGGAAGGGGCAGATATCACTTTCATCCCCAGCCCGGTCAAACTGGAAGCCATGAGGATAAAACAAGAGCAGAAAGCGGCAGCAAGGTCAGAGGTCACGCAGTTTAAAAATACCTTGTTCGCTCTCTCTTTCTTTGTAATTTACTTTTTAAATTGATTCCCGAGGGCATCACAGCTAAATAAAGTTTTGCATTATGTGGCTCCACAGGAAAGGAGGGAACGCTTCATCAGGAGGCTGGAGGTCCACTCCACCATCTGCAGGTAAATGAGACTCTCAGTCTGTTCTGCCTCTGTGACCAATCATCTCACAGGGTTGGACTCACATATGTATAAGTTTAAACTACGGCATTTAATCACGAATAATCGTGATTAATCTAGATAAATTAACGGTCATAAATTGACCAAACACTTTCTTTCTGTCTTTTCAATACAATCAATTAATATTTAGTTTTTTCACTGACCTGGATTTAAATGTAAACAGTACAACATTGTTAAGAGATAAACAGAAACATCATGTTTTCACCCTGCTTCAAAAACACAATACATACTACGCTGATTAAGAAGTGCAAAATATTCCAAAAGTGTTACATCACATCAATAAGTGAACGTCTAGTAGTAATGACTGCGGGAATGGATTTAATATTTTTAAATATACTTGATCCCAGATACTGTAAATTTGGTAGTTTTTCATTTTCTTATAAAACCTTTATTCTGTTGATCCTAAAAGCCAAACAGAAGCAGAAGCAGGTACGTTTGTCACACTAGTTACTATTGGCCGTATATTCTTTTAAACTACATTCGGTTTTTAATTCACTCCTTCAAATGTTGAATGTTTTCCATTTGTGGCCCCTGTAGACTGAACATGTTCCTCCTTATGACGTGGTTCCATCTATGAGACCAGTGGTGCTGGTGGGACCTTCACTGAAAGGATACGAGGTGAGGCTTTCTTTACTAACTTAACTTAGTAACGTAGTACTGTTTGAAATTAGTGGTATTACCAGGAGGTTGTAAAATATTGGGTTTGTACATTGAAAAAAAAATAATATTGGCATACAGTTGACAGTTCCCATCATACCATATTTGAGTGGCTATGACTAAATGACAAGAGAGCAGCTGTGATCCATGTATTCTGTTGAACAGTTTCATACAGTGTTACCATGTCTTTGGTTGAAGTTAATTTTTAATTTCTATGAATAACTTTGTTTATCTCAGTTTATTCTGTATTGGATTTCTGTTATGGCCATTGATCTAACTCTGGCCTCCATTATCCCATTAACAGTGATACCAAACACCACAGTCATGTCCTGATGAAATAATAGCACACAGAGCAGGGGTCTTACAGATGATCCACTCTGAGTGATGAGAATCTCAAATGGCATCCATTAATGGAGCTGCTGCTTTTGTTCTTCTCCTACGATGAGCTGTAAGGAAGGTGGTTCCAAAATAGGGGGCAACACCCTCTAAAGGGGGCACAAAGCTATTGCGGGTACGGTCTAGCAAGAGAAGGACAGTTTGAGATGTTTTTTGTGTGGAGCAGGGTTTAGGTTTGTTAACTCAAAATCAACTCCAGAGGCTCAAATGAGACCAGTGTACCAAAATATCACTTCTTGCCAATGTTGTCTATGTATTTGATGTGTGTGTAGATGAATGTGTGTGTGTGAGAAAAACAGAGAGGACGTGAAATATTCATGCTTTGCTCCGGTGTTGTTCACTGTTTCTTCCTCTGTTCTCCAGTTTCCTCCTCCTCTGGCTTCCTTACATTTTTTTTAAGTTTCAGTGTTCTATTGTTTTTGAGCTCAACCCCAGACTTTTTTTCCCAGCAACACTTTTCTTCCCACCTTCCTGGTACTCTCTTTACTTTGCAAAGGGGCAACACTACTGAGAGCTTCATCTCGTATTCAGAGAGACCATCCATTTTTCATGGTGGTTTGAAAATAGACTTCATTTCATCTTCAGTGTATAAACAGACACACCTTTAAACACAAAATATGTCTGTTTTCATCCCTTTTATCGCTTCTCTGCCTTCCTATGAATCTCCACATGTATAAAATCATTCATTTCTCATCATAGGAGAATCTGTTCTTTAATCTATAACCAATTGAATGCACATAGAGTAATGTATTTGACAGCCAAAACAGTTAAAACTGTAACTGCAATCTATAGTCAATAACAGAAACATTTTTACATTTTGTATTTGGGCTTTAAAAATAAAGTATTCATTGCTAAAAGTTGTTTTTTTTCCCCTCCTTGCTGTCTTTGTCCCAGGTAACTGACATGATGCAGAAAGCCTTGTTTGACTTCCTGAAGCACAGATTTGACGGCAGGTGGGTAAAAGCTGCATGCACAGCTGCAGCTTAGTGCACAGTAACACAGGCTGAGTTCCAGAGACACTCGTGGGATTCTGCCTCACATCACATTTTCATGGTCGATAGGACACATGATGATGGCGATGATTTATTTTTAGCTGAAAGACAGTACACGATTGTATCCTTTGAAACGGAAAAGTGATGTGATCAGACACTTTTTCTTTAGGATCTCCATCACACGGGTGACTGCTGATCTGTCGCTGGCAAAAAGATCAGTGCTGAACAAGAAGGCCATCATGGAGAGATCCAACACACGCTCCAGTCTGGGTAAATGTTCTGAAAGCTAAATTAGGATCAATACCTGCTAAGAATACTTCCCTCTCTTTTAACAGCTGTGCTAACTTTAGGTGTGCTGCTCTTGCCATATTTCTGTCTTCACAGCCGAGGTTCAGAGTGAGATCGAGAGGATTTTCGAACTGGCCAAGTCTCTTCAGCTGGTCGTCCTCGACGCGGACACCATCAACCATCCAGCACAGCTCCTAAAGACATCTCTGGCTCCCATTATTGTATATGTGAAAGTATCTTCACCAAAGGTAGGAAAACAATTACTTCATTTCATCATTTAAAAACCTTATTTACCAATAAATACATACAGTGCTGTGCTTTATGATAAACAATAGTTCCATAGCATAACATCAAGAAGGACAAATATTACTAATTTGATATTATATATTATATATTTTTTTAATTGAACTTATATATGATTAATTATTTTTTTTTTTTTTAAATTGAACTTATATATGATTAATTATTTTATGGTTTGAAGTGATTGTCTAAATATTCTCTAGATAAATTGTGTCCACCATCTGTATCATCGAAGACTCTAATTTCTGTTTTTGGACATCTCTGTTTATATTATATTATATAAACTGCCTTTAAGGGCAGGTATATCTTTAATACCATTTTCATAATATATATAATGATGTCATAATTATCTTCCTCCTGAGCAACCTCTGAATCTCTAACTCTCCTAAGTCTTCTCTCCTCACAGGTTCTCCAGAGGCTGATCAAATCACGAGGGAAGTCACAAAGCAAACACCTCAACGTTCAGATGATGGCCGGGGACAAACTCGCTCAGTGCCCACCTGTATGTCATATCAGTGAAACTCAGGCTTCAGGAGTTCATACGATCATCTGTTTTAATATAGTTAGTAACACGGTCTGACTTGGACTTCTCTAACATTATTGTTTTATACTCGTCAGGAGATGTTCGACGTCATCCTGGATGAAAACCAGCTGGACGACGCATGCGAACACTTGGCAGAGTATCTGGAAATTTACTGGAGGGCGACGCACCTTCCCTGTTCTGCCCCTGTCAACCCTGTACTGGACCAAAGTGTGATTACTCCTCCCTCAGCTAACTCCAGCCAACAGGTCAGTTTTGACAAAAAGTCAAGCTGTTTAAGTCGTAATATTAAAAGGTGTGATGTTGAAGTAGTAGCAGGGTGGCTTCTATTTAAGGCAGTGGTACTTGCATGAGAATATGTAATAGTAGAGGTTGTGTTAGCAGTGGGTGTATTAAGATAGATAGATAGTGTTTGACTGAATCTTTTCTGTCCTTAGTTTTCTGAAACTCAAGAGTTGATAGAATGATCACTCGCCCTAACAAGGTAAGAAATATTTATTTCTTTATTTTGTTTTGGTGTTTTTTGTCCTAATAATTATTCCTATTTTTTCCTCTACAGCAGCAGCTTATGCTGTTAGTTGGGTTAAGGCTGGGAAATCATTGAGCACCGGGACCAGGGCGCCACCAGGGGGCAGCAGTAGCCGCCCTCATCTCTCCAAAGTCAGCCACCACCTTCTCTAACCACGCCCAGAGCAAAGAAGAGAGAAAGAGCAAAGTGTGACGACAGAGAAAAAAAGGAAGGTTGGTTATCTCGAGGAGGAGAAACACGAAGAAGAAGAGGAGCAAGAGGACGGAGGAGGAAGATCCGACCAGCACCACCTCACTGCTGCCCCCTCGACCACAGCTCCCTGCTCCCACTGCCGTGCAACAACTCAGGGCCGCTTTCTACAGCTGCACGTTCGCTGGTAACACAAACCAGTACAAAAGTGCAGACACTGCACATCACATTCCCTTCATACTCTGAAATTTGAACCTTGTTCTTAATTCCCTCATAACACCGTAAACACCGTCATCCATCCACCTGACGAGGCTGAGCCGGCCCATGTGTGTACAGGTTTCCTAAATGCAGATCAGCTGAATCAGGTCTCCTTACATTATTGTAGCACAGACTAGCTGTTAGTTGAACACAAGACAGGTCAACAGACCAATTCCAGGTTTTCAGGGTGACACTCTGACTTCAGAGAGCACAGAGTAAAACAGAGGAAAGTCTATACTGTATATCTTCCAAGTCTACAGAGTACTGTGAGCTGTCATTCCAAATTACTTTTACTAAAATCACTGAGAGTACTCTTCCAATCATTATTCCATCAGCAGTTTATTTTTTATTTTATTTTATCTATTTTTTACTCCTTGTATTCTTTTACAGTGAAAGCCAACAGGTTAATATTTACAGTAATGTAATCAACTGACCTTTTTCTAGCCAGTAACAGAGCAGCAGGTAAAATAATATCAAGTACATGTCAGTTTTTCTAAGTACAATTTACAAAGTTTTTAAAGGTGTTTATTTTTACCAGATGTCAAAAACAACCATATACAACAAAGATGTCCGTGAACAAAGTGAAATGAGTAATAATGTGAAATAACACAGAAAATTAAGAAAACACAGGGGATGAATGTGCTCAAGGCCACGTCAAGACACCAGCTGAAATCTATCAGTAATTACAAAGCCTTCAGAAGTCTGCCCCTAGTGTTGCATAGAAGAATGGGTGAAAGTGTCACCTGGGTAAGGCATGCGTCTGGTTTTCGTCCCCGATGTTAAAATACCTCCCAACTGTTGACATTGTTGTCATACTTAAATAAACTACCTATATGGGTAACAAGACACTGAATTGTAGTAGAAAACACACACAACACTGGCTGACTGAAAAGCTGGAGTCTAACGTCGCTGGATCGGCATATATTGGACATCCCTAGTCTCCTGTACTTTACTCTACTTTTTTATTATTATTATTATTTGCATGTATTATTTTAATCAGGTTGCAACTGACATCTGGTGAAAATTCAAGCAAATAGCACCTTTTAAAATGATTTATCGAGAAAATTGAACACCCATTTATTACATATTCAGTATGTGTTATTGTGAGCCTTCTGTCACTCGGTGAATGTATGAATGTTTCTTAGGATCTTTTTAGGTAAGATCATTAAGGAGAGAAACAAATAATACACACAATCACTCTTAAAAAAAATACAGCACTAACATTCCTGTACTGACACTCTACTACTACTTTACATCATCAAGCACTTGTAAGATGAGCTGTAGCTTAAAGGTATCATTATACTCAATGACTGTCCTTTTCTCAGTGTACACGTAGAAGACATATTGATTTATTTTATATAGAGACATTCAAGTCAGTTACATATGACAGTTAAAATAAGCCCAATTTCAGCCTGTTGTCAATGGCCAAACAGCAGTTATCATGCTAGCTGTCAACATGTTAGCCTGTGGGAACAATAATATATTAAGCTTCACTGTTATGATATATCTGGTAAATATGAAATTTATAGTTACACCAAAAAAAGAAAAAATGAAGCTCCTGCTATTGCTTTGTGGATATGTTATTTTAAAAAAACAAACTCTGTTTGAGCTCAGAAAATGCTAACAAAGCTAGCCCAGTTATGCTTTATTACTTTCACTATTGTACTTCCAAGAACTGAGACGGCTATTGCTTTGTGGATATGTTATTTTAAAAAAACAAACTCTGTTTGAGCTCAGAAAATGCTAACAAAGCTAGCCCAGTTATGCTTTATTACTTTCACTATTGTACTTCCAAGAACTGAGACGTCACCTTTCAACTGCTAACTTATATAGATATTTGGATAGCTGCTGAATCAGTCGGGCTAATATGTGACAATGGAAGTTCTCTTGTAGAAATGTTATTAATGACATCAATTAATGTTTTTGGAGATCTGTTGCTGCTAGTGGTCAACATATCAACCAACCATTATATTGTTTTTTTAACTTATTATTTCATTTAGAGGAACATAAATAGAGGACATAAATGCACTGAGAAGGTTTCCGTTGATTAAATTCATGTGGGGTTACTACAGTATCATCACAGCCTTTTCAGTCCTCTACTTCTTTTTAACTAGCTGCTGCATCCAGCTCCATAACACATTTAAGTCCTGGGTTCATCATCACATCGTGAATGAAGGTTTACCTCCTTAAAACTCTAGTAAACAGCTCACACCAGGGTTATACTGTATATACATGGAGAGACATTTCATTTTTCCCGTTCACTGACAACAAACTGCAGGATACTCATTAAATATGCATTATAGGTACATGAAGGAAGAAAATGTACAGTTTTCAACTACAACACAGCACTCAGAAATGCTTTATTCACACATTCTATAGTTTTGTTACCTTTATTTGTATCTACAGTATATGAATGCAATTCAGTAGCCACTGTCATTCTTACATCAACGCATCTGCTTCTCATCATGTAGAACTATGTAACTTGGCTAACATACCACATATGTAAATATTCAAAAGTATGTGCATGACATATTTTATTCCCCATTCATACAAAGGGCTTTTTGGAACCATCCTCACACGAGCCATCATCAGAAGAAGAAAAACAAACAAACAAACAGACAAAAAAATAAAACAAGCAACATAACTTCTCACATGTATACATTAGCACAGCTTTACTGTACACAGTGTATATGTAATATGCAGTAATTATTTCTATTATTATTATTGATATTATTAATATTATATCAAATTGCACAGAAGCAGCACATGCTGAGCGGACGTATGCAGATTTTGGTCACGGCACAGAAATCTATACCTAGCGCCTCAGAAAGCATGCCTTTATATGTTCTATGCTCTGTAATATTATTTAGGATCATGTTAAAAATGACTTTCACCAACATCTACATTAATTTCTGAAGGATCAGGTCAGAGCTACGTTACTCGAGAGCACAGTTACAGATACACACAAAATAAAATATAAAAGCTATTATCCGCTCCTCCTCTTTGCTTAACTTTTATTGCAGGAAATTTCTACAAAAAGTGATTTATTCTAAAGCACAATTTTCTATAGTTATCCTGTACTATTGCATTTTACTTGCCTAAATTCCGTATGCAATACAAAGTCTAGCATTATGAAGACACTAGATGAGACTATCAAGATATCCTATCCTCAGTGGTGATGGAGTATAATTGCACTACTATCACATGTATATGTATATGTATATGTATATGTACTGTATATATATATGTATATGTATATATATATATACATATATACATATATGTATGTATAGATATATATCTGCTTTATGATGCAATAAATGCACTTAAATGTTTTTGCTGTACCACCTCCAATACTGATCAAGCTGTCTGCTAAAATGATGGTGTCGAGACATGCCACGGTTTCTGACGAGTCCACAAGATAAACACTGTCCAACTGTATTTCAATGATGATGATGATGATGATGATGATGACGATGCTTGTGATGTGTACAGGGTTCAATGGTAGAGAGAAAAAAGAGGTGAATTAAAAAAGAGCAACATTTAAGTACAGAGCCTGTGTCTGGTGTTTTGTTTTCTGCTGAAGCTCATCATGCTGCCACCAGGGGTCAGGAGTTAAGAAGAGTTGTGTAAACCTCAGTCATTTTTTCAGAGTAAAAAACATTTTCTGGTTCAATTAAGTTAATTTTTTTATTCACGTTATTAACTTTGTTATTCTTTATAGATTTAGAAAGAAAGTGTCCTAGAGGTTTAAGGGGTTTGGACTGCAATAAATGAAAGAGAAATTTAGATGATTCAAATAATAAAGAACACATTCGAATTCAATAAAACTACACATGCCGAATTAAAAATAAATACTAGCTGAACTGAAAATGAAACTAAAATTTTAGATTGCAAATAAATCTCAGCGACAAGTTTCAGGAATGCATTTCTTGGGCTTCACCTAAATTATAGCCCATAATATTAAGGAATGTAAAACCTTCCTGGTTGAGAACTGCAGACCCACAAGAGCCATGATGCTGAATTTAATGTGTTCACACATGAGCGCTGCTACAATCTGTTCAAATCTGTTTCCACTGCAGCCACGTGTCTCTGGCTGAAAATGACTCTGTAATGTTTTCCCTGCAGAAACCAAAGTTATCGCCTCCTTCTGCTCTGAGTGTCATTTACCACGTGTCATTAATGCCTCATTGCACTGACTGGCGGTCTGATGTATTTCCAGCACGCACAAGCAAAAATGTATAATTTATTTAGGTGTCAGTGTTAAATATCACGTGAATTTAATTTCATGTGCTAAAAACCTCAGCGGAGTCTGCTGACGAGTTAATGACACAGCTTAGACTGTTTTCCTGCGGCTGCTGTCTGGAGCTTCCTTCTCTTCCTCCCCTAATTCTAACAGCCATATTGGAAGGTGTCACCTCATTATGCTTGATGATTATTCACAGCCACCTGTCTCTCTGTCCCATCACAAACACTCTGACTCTGTGGCCAGTGGTTCAGTATCTGTTCCCAGAGCTCAGGTTCTGAGAGATTCCTCAAGGGAAGTTGGTTGTTTTTTTTTTCTTCTTTAATGTTGGGTAAAACAGCTTATTTACATATACAAACGATTAAATAGATGCGATACAGCAACACTATAAAATGTTATGGAGGGGTGCAATAAAAAATGTTACCATAAAATACCATAAATAACACTGTTTTACTGGGGCCTGAAGTAAAAACACATCACACCAATGAACAAGGATGATTTAAAGTCAGCAGTCTTCCCTCTGTCCCACCATTAATAAGTCAAACAAATGCATAGGATTTAACCTTAGGTAGAATAATATAATTTGTAGATCTGCAGTGTTCAGTCTCTGACTGACATAACTGATACACAAACACGACACAAAATGTTACAAAGCCAATTAATTTTCTTGATAAAACCAGGCTGTGGAGAGAGTGGCTTTTTTTTAGGAAGCTAAAGTTTACATTGTTCAGACATATTCCCGTCCTGTATATAAGATCAAAATGTATAGGAAATGTGTGGCTTAACAGAAGGCAAACAGTTTTGTTTCAGCGCTGTTATAAAAGCTCAGGGTGGCAACATTAAGTAAATTAGTCTGGCAGACACAGGAGATGACACTTAATTGAATCTTTACTTTTTTTGCTCCTTTGCTAAGACAATGGCATGTCTCTCCCATACAATAATAACCTTCAGGGTGTGAAAGTCAGTGCCTGTGTGTCTCCAGAGGTTTGAGCAGCAGTAGTGAGAGGTGAGACCTTTGACTTGACCCTGTGAGCAGTCGAT
The DNA here is from genome assembly GCF_000523025.1 of Cynoglossus semilaevis. NCBI lineage: Eukaryota > Metazoa > Chordata > Actinopteri > Pleuronectiformes > Cynoglossidae > Cynoglossus > Cynoglossus semilaevis. The sequence goes on along the minus strand of NC_024316.1, from coordinate 2,787,948 downwards.
GGCTTTGTCACCTATCAGTGGGGCCTGCACTATACCTTACACCAGAGCAGGTCAACAAAGTGATATTTGTACTGGTCATTGGTCAGTTGACTATTTATTTGCTTCCAAACTAAATGTAACATTCTTTGACAGAGAATGATGATACATGTCTGATGAAATAACTGACACCAGTGCGGTTCAATTTTGCCATAAAATAAATCAAACACAGCACAGTAAACACCATTTAGCTCAGTGCTAATGTGTCTCCTTCTAAAGCTATCACTCAGTTTGCTGATTTAAGGATTTCAGAGAAGTTGCTGAAGATGGGGAATAAAATTCACATTCAAGAAATGTTGTTTGGGTTAAAGTGACTTGACTGTGATTGTAGTGCAGATTAAAGTAAACTAATTAGTCCTCAGTGGATTGGTCTGTCAGCCTTATACAGCACTCAGCCAGTGGTGTGCCATTGATCCAGAGCCTCAAATCAATCCCATCAATCAATTTGCAGCAGAGGAAGTGACAGTATACAAAGGTGACACAGCGGAGGTCTGCAGTGACTGACTGATGTCTGACTGTGTCTCATACAGGCACTAAAATATAAAGAAATACTGCTAAACACGTACACGTCAAATCATCAGAGGTGAAGACTGCCTCTTCCTGTTCTTGGTCAAAAAAAAAAAAAAAGCTGTGCAGACTCCAAGTCCACAAAATATATTTTATTTGCTGCTACCGTCTGTTTTGGGTTCCTCAGCATTCATTACAATCCAATAAATAAAACCATAAAACTGAGCAGTGAATTGACTGTACTGAAGCAGCAAAAGTCAGTATCTACAGTGGAAGGCAAACTACAAAAGAGTCTGGACTGAGAAAACACTGACACACTGCTGTGAGAAATACACATCACTTCCTGTTAAACTTTGTGCCAAGTTCTTTATGACTTTATGGCAAAAGACAAAGTATTAACAACAAAAACAAAACAACGACCAGTATATAACAAAATAATAATAACCACGTGGCCTATTGGAATGCATATATATCTATGTATAATTTATATATATATAATATACATACACACATATATACTACTATACTATTCCTGTTTTTTATTACTATGAGTTTTGCCTGTGTCACTCTTGACTGTGATAGTCAATCTATCTAATCTATTTATATATTTATATATCTATTTATTGTACTGTAAATGTGGGTTTGTAACGACGTTTTCTAACACACAAAAAATAAAACGTGCGTGTGAGCCATATAAAACTCTCATAAGTGACATGAAAACAGTTTTGGTTCAGCTGGTATCAACATGATCGATGTTGCACCAACTAAGGATCTTCTCACAGTACAAATAAATACTTCTAAATAAAATTTAAAAAAGAAATATGACTGCGTGCCCGTGCTGCTTCACCATCATCAGCCTCAGTGGCTGCAGTGAGGGAAGTTGGGATGTTTGGATGATGCGAGGGGGGTGTGGGATGCTGAGCTCTCATTGGCTGCCGCTGGCTCGTATAAAGAGCTGCAGTGGCAAATTCAATCAGATCAACTGCGGGATTCACCGGATCGAGCAGGGAACAATTCTTTCGCTGCTTGCTTGATACAAAAAAAAAGTAAAGAAAAAAAATACTTGTACATTCTGGACAGATTTCGGCAAAATGAAGGAAAGAAGAAACACACAGCCACTGGTGGTCAGATGTAAACTGGTTCTTGTTGGAGACGTTCAATGCGGGAAAACGGCAATGTTGCAAGTCCTGGCTAAGGACTGTTATCCAGAGGTATGCGCACTAATATCTGACAGAAAATGTTGTTTAATACATGATAACTTTTCATCTGTTATTTCATTTGGGATGTTTATTCCCCATATATCGATTAAAGATATCAGGGAGAGATCGCATTCTGCAGTGACAAGTGCATGCGCATGTTCTGTCTTTTTTATTCTCTGACTGGGAACTAGATTACATAAGCCTTTTCATGGCACAGTGTGTAACGATGTAAAAAAAATGTACATTATGTCCTTTTTTAATGTATCACTGCAGGAGGTTGATGTTTCTCTTATTCTCCTGCAGCTGCGGTGATTTAGGAGACTGATGTAAAACTGCAGCAGATCTTTGATGTGTCCTCTTATTAGACTGGTTTCTCACCGAGGCGTTAAACGTGTTGCACTAATTATCCGGATGCATTTCATTAAGTCGTGGCTGACAGACAGACAGACTGAGTGACTGAGTGAGTGACAGACTGACACCTCCCCACTAATGACACCGTGTTGTTAATTTGACTCCACGCAGACGTACGTGCCCACGGTGTTTGAGAACTACACAGCCTGTCTGGAGCTGGAGGAGCAGCGAGTGGAGCTCAGTCTGTGGGACACTTCAGGTAAAACACAACAACAACAGCCGCTCCTGTGCATAAGCTCAATGTCACGTAACAGTCTGCAGCAGGGGGTCTTTAACGTTGTTTATTAAAAGGTGGTGAGGTGTTATGAGCAAAACGGCGCCCAGACTCAGAGAGCTCCCATCTGTGCGCATTGGTGACTAAAAAAAAAATCAAATCTCCTGCCTCAACTTTCACTATAGTTACTATTCGTTACAACACGTTGGATTCGTGGTAAAAAAAAAAAAACATTTAAAATGGTGGGAGAGATTTATTAACAATATTTGTAATCTGCAAAAGCTAACGCTGAATGACCGTTGTGATAAACCGTACGTGTAACACTGGAACCTTTCCCCTGAAGTAATAGGGGGCATAACGAAGGTTCCACCGAGATTTGAACTCGGATCGCTGGATTCAGAGTCCAGAGTGCTAACCATTACACCATGGAACCTATAGGTTTGCGGTGAAGTGTACAGCAACGTAAAGCTGAAAACGTGGCATTACTGTGAGCTTCCTCGATCTTTCTCTTTGTTTTACGAGTATCGAGGATCGTTCAAGACATACATGTTTGAGAAAAAGTCTAATGAAAGGGATTAGAGTTAGATTAAATGGTGCTCGTTACTCAGCTAAAAGTCATTATATTACAGCTAATGAGCTCTAAGTATTAGTCACAAATATGGGTAAAAAATGTAGCCAAATAGTAGCTGAAAATTAGTCAACAGTATGTTAAAATTAGCTCAACGTTAACACAAGAAGATGACCTTAATGTGACAAAAACTCAATAGTTAGTAGACAAAAATATCTCAGCATTTAGCAATGGTAATAAGTTAAGGGTGTGCTAATAATAGCTAAATGCCAAAATTAGTGTAAAGTTAGGTAAAATAAAATATAAGACGTTTAATTTAAGACTAACTGCAAAGGTTGGCTATTACAACTAAAAGTATTATTATGACAGAGAATATNTAACCCTAATCTACAGTTCAGATTAACAAATGCAGGCTTAATACTGATTGATGAAATATTACTATGCATAATTATTTTGCCCTCTGGTTATTGTGCACCCTGACTAACTACTACCTATATTTACTACACTGCTTAAGCAGATAAGCTTTTGTCCAGGATGTCCTACTATGCACTGATTAAATATATCACCCTATAACCCCGAGCAGTCTCTCGGTGTGTCAGGATGCTAAGTTGATCTACAAGTGCCTTCCTTTGTCTGACATGTTCTGCTGGCAGAGAGACTAGGATTATTCCACCTCACTTGTTATTGCTGACTTTGAACATCATATGTTCATTTACGCACAGAGTGAAAAACAGGGTCAATGTGTCAGTGTGTGTCTCCCCCAGGATCTGTTGTTCACTGTGTTGACCTGAATAATGTGCATATGAGTGTGCAGCACCTGTTTGAGCCTCTTCATGTGCACTGCAGCGTGGGCTCACGTCCCTCTGTGTGCACACAGGTTTTTTATAGGCTACCACAGTTGAGCAGACTGCTGTGTGTTTGTGTGTTATGCATATTTGCATACACTGTATTATGCATATTCAACAAATTATCCTTGTGCCATTGAAGCGTTTTAATACTCCATTGTTTGTACTGTGTCCTCAAACGTTACCTTTTTACGTGCGGCAACTAGTGAGTGTTGTTGTCTCCAGACCAAATCCACCTGTTTAATCTTGGACAGTTGATCCTCGGTTTGGTCTCCAGGAGTGGGCATGGCACCCATGGGCACTCCACTGTTTGGTGTTGTTGTCAGTCTTCCCACTGAGTAGGTTTAGCACAGGATTTTGGAGCTGACAGACAGGAGGCTGCTCACAAACTGGTGACCTGCATTGTGCTCCATATGCTGCAGCAGGTTATCCACTCAAACAGCATGATGCAGTGGATTAAGACCGTGGATCAGTGGCCTACCAGTCTCTGACTCTTTTCTCTATCGCTGCTTATTTATACCAATGTCAGGGGAGAAAAGTGACATTTTTGCGATAACAAGGCATATCTTTATATTTTAGGCTCACCCATTTTTTGGCTCTTTTTTGTCTTAGTTTGTCTAACTTTATTTATTTTTGCTGTGTTTTCACTTTAGTTTTTTTTGGAATGTTTTGCTTTTCCTATCTTTTTTTAAGCTTTTGTTGCATTTTGTCTTATTCCTTTTTATTTATTCATATCTATTTTATTTCCTTTTGTTACTTTAAAGTAACTGCTTGTATAATTTAACATTATTTAGCTCGTGGAAGACCAAAAGATATGCTCTATATGCCATAAAATGTGGATGTTGTTTACAGAGGTGAACTTTTTGAATCAGTCATTTAGCAAAAAATCTATATGTTTAACAGGGAGATGAAAGACCAAAAACCACGTCATAGCAGAGGCAAATTTGAGCACGTTTTCTGAAACATATCCTCTCTTCTTTATGGCTGAGGGGTGATGTGTTATCAGACCCTTTTCCTATCTGTCAGTCTCCTGATGATGGACGACAGGCTCAGGGCAATCTGTGGGTCACACTGCACTGTTCCTCCTTCCTACTGTAATTTGCTCTAATTGTGTAGCGCTGTGTTGCAGCAGCCGCGCCACAGTCAGAGGGTCTCCTCATTATCCTGACTCGCCTTCATTGATTAGACTGACCTCATCACATGGCAGGTTGCTCCTTCTACCAAGTCCTCCATGGATTTAGAGTCCAAAATCAATCGGCTGTTTTTAATCAGCCGGGCCTGATCGGACATGCAGGGAGAAGAGGATAAAAAAAGCGAAGGAAGGCCAACACTGTCCATCGACTGTAACTCATGAATAGTGGATCTCATTACGCTGCCAGTGAGTCATTTATTTGGTAAAAATGATTTTCCAGATATGGTGTCTAGGCTTCAGACAATACTGTATCTTTGATCATATCTTGCATGACATCCAACTAAATTAACATTATTTGGAGGTAACCCAATAGCCATTCAAGCCGATGAAGCAATCTATGTAATTGTAAAAGAGTGACATCGTTAATAGCCAATAATTTTGCTAATGGCTCAGTATCAGTCATTTCTAATAGCCTCTCAGCTTTCATTATAGTAATGTTTTAGGTTCAAGTGTGCATGAGGCCATGTTTCTCAAATCATGGGTAGTCACCCAAAAGTTGGTCACCAAGTCAATAATTCTGTTATTAGCATTTTCTTTTCTGTCATGTAGCGAGTCATACTAATGGAGATTCTTTGACAGAGGCTGTGGTTCCTTTGTCCTCTGGTTCGTACCAGAGGAACTTTGCTTTTTTTCGTACCAAATTTCCATATTACCTTTTAAACGGTAATGTTTTAAAAGCTGAAGGCCGTGTTTCTTTATGTTTGTTAGTTTGTTTGTATCTGTGACAGTATAAGGTCATGAATTTAAGAGTGTTTGCAGTTCAGATGATGTGTGATCTGAAACAAAGAATTGTCGTCATCTATTTTAGTGGATTTAGCACTGAATCTAACATGCTCTGGCAGGTTAACCAAACAGAGCAGTTCTGTGGGGTGGGTTGTTTTGGTCAGTTCATAAAGTCCATAGTTATTAGCTGTACCAGCAGCAGCAGCAGCATCACATCTCCCAGCTGTCTGAGCGTGGGTGGAGGGGCAGGGCCACTTTCATCCCCTAATTCTGTGAGTAATCCAGCCTCTGGATCATGTATCGGTCTGACCGCTGTATTCTCACTGTCAGAAGTGTTCTAATGATGGAAACAGCCCACGTCAGGCGGTTGACTTACCAAAGAAATTCACATGCACAGACAGTCAGTCAGACAGATGCTGCCCCTCCCCCACCTTCATGTTCCTAATTTCCACCTCAACTCTTGACTACGAGCACTGCACCATTAGACGGATGGAGTCAAGCTCAGCCACATGGAATTTGATGATGTGTTTCCTTCATTACCATTCTTTCCCCATTAAGAGAGCTGCACTCTCCATGTTTCATGCCTCACAAACTCCACATCTGTTGTAGCTGTTGATGAGACGATAGAGGGGAGGAAACATTTTGGCCCTGGTTAGATGCTTTACAAGCATTGATCTATTTATCCAAAGCCTCCTCTTGTTGTTGCAAATACAGGGGTGTCTGTGACAGGGACCAGTACCCAGTGATACTGGTCTGCAGGGGGTCGGAATTAATGGCACAGGAGGTTCTTTGTGATGCATCATGGCAGGAAACACTTCTTTTCTGTCAGTTGTTTTTTAATTTTGTTACTACATGTTTCAGACATGGATCCTACAGTGACCTTCCAAGAATGTGTGAATACACTCACTGGTCTGTGCATCCTTTGTTCAAGACATTTGATAAAAATCAATTTTAGTGGAGGAAACACCCTAAATGTCTCCCCCGTCTCCCTTCCCTCTTGACAGTGTAATACCTCTAAACTAATTTGTCAGCTTTAATTGTGGTGGCTCAAAGACCCCCCACCCTGTGGAGCTTCTGTGCATCCCCCTATCGATTGCTGCATTTAGATCAGTAGCCGTTTAATGCAGAATCACACCTAGGTTCACTCTCCTTTCCATTAGCGATTGGAAATAATTTAAAATGCCCTTTTTGTAATTCTCCCATGTGGTCGCACAGACAGATAAATCATCCCAGCGGTGCTGTGGTTCACGTGAAAATCGGTGTCAATTTCCAATCTTCAAATGCAAGTTGCTTCGTGGATGTGTGTGGCTTCTCTTTGGAAATGATGTAGGGGACAACGGCGTGTACTTCATTCAGGATGTGGTTTTGTTGCAGTGCTAATGTATTCCACAGACACAGAAACATACATTCAGTTCATGCCTGCCCCATTGTTCATCTGCAGCGATATTTGCTGTCTTCAGGACCTGGAGCTCGGAGGAATGCCATCACAGCTTGTCATTATTCCACTCACAGCACCTGGAAGCTGGCAAATTCAGTTTTACCCTTTGATAATGTGGAAAATCATTAAGTATTCATGAAACTCGTCTCTACGTAGACATCCATGTCGTGTGCGTGTTTTCTTTTTCATATGTTTTCTTGATTCTCCATTTCCGGTGCTGTAACTTAATTAGGACGGTTGTGTAATATGTAGCGAGTGATTACATTGACTGATTTTGTTATTAGAAGCTAAATGAGGAACAATAAATCCCTCCTGGGATTCACACAGAGCTCAGAGTAAACATACTAATCCCACTGAGCCGTGCCTTTGTCTGTTTCATCTCATCACTGATTGGGATCACCTCTGGATGCTGCCAAAAGAGACGGAGTCTTTAGATGTGCTGCTGGCATGTGTGAATGTGTGGCTTTATGTTAAAAGTGTGTCTCTGTGCTCTCCTGCTTTGTTGCGGAGCAAAGGAATGTCCCCAACAGTGGGTGGGTGGGAAGTTTGCGGTGTAAAATGATTGATTGGCAGTTAAAGCGAGTCTTTACGGAGAGGTGGGAGGAATGGCTGATGTAGATGCTGGATTTCAAGGCTGTTGCTGTGGTAACAGAGGGACCGGTGGTATCAGTGCAGAGCAGAGGATTTTTTTGGGGGGGAGGTAGCTAGGTTAGTGGGTGGGTGGCTTACTTAAAGATTCCAGGCATGAGTGGGAGCGTCTGCCTGCCCCTAGCCCTGGTATTTCACTTGTGTAATCTAGCACAAGAGAAGATCAATGAGGATTTAGTGTTCGATTGTCATCTTCTGTCCCTCTGAAATGCCAGTGGGGAACATCGGAGCAGGGAAAGCAGCAGTTTCAAGGACGGCAAAAGTGAGGCTCATCTGGAGAAGTGATGATTTCCACATAATCCCTGCAGCTGGATTCTATCCTCCACCTCGGTTGCACGCAATTTATTCCTTGCACCGAAGCTGGTGGTCAGAGAAATTATAGTGACACCTGAAAATTGGATTATGTAGTAGCTTAATTCAGAGAGTCACACACTTATTACAGAACACAATCAGCCTGAACAGTGCCTGAGGTGACTGGGCATGTATCATTTATTGTCGTTTTAGTTACATAAAGATGCATTTTATTTCTTCTTGCAATGAAAAACTAAAACAAGGTTTAAAATGGTATTTTTTAAATGGTTCTATGGTTAAAGGACATTAAACCACACCTCAGTTTTACAGAACATTAATGTAACTTGACATCAGTGAAGTCAGGGTATGTTCTCGGCTTCTTTTCTTAATTATGTTTTTCCCTCTCTCTGTTTTCTCAGGTTCTCCATACTATGATAACGTGAGGCCTCTGTGCTACAGCGACTCCGACGCCGTTTTGCTGTGTTTCGACATCAGTCGTCCAGACACTGTGGACAGCAGTCTAAAGAAGGTAATCCCTCAAAGTGCTTTTCTCTTTCATCGTTTTGCAGGTAATTTACAACTCAACAAAATAAGGAATCCATTTAATAATGCCTGTCCTTTTGTTCAGTGGAAAACTGAAATCCTGGACTTCTGTCCAAGCACGCGTATCCTGCTTATTGGCTGTAAGATTGACCTACGCACAGATGTCTGCACACTGATGGAGCTGTCCAATCAGAAACACACTCCCATCACCTACGAGCAGGTGAGAGACTTTGTTAAACGCGTGCATGGAATTTAAAATTTTTTTTGGAGAGTTATCGCACAGTTTAGTTTTTGAAAACCCAAGTTTTGTCAGAGAATTATCGCACAGTTTAGTTTTTGAAAACCTACCAAATGTCAAACTCATCTCCATCTCTCCACGTACGACAGGGCTCTGCTATGGCCAAGCAGCTGGGTGCAGAGGCTTACCTGGAGTGCTCCGCATTCACCTCAGAGAAAAGCATCCACAGCGTGTTCCGCACCGCAGCGATGGCCTGCATCAACAAGCTGCAGCCGCTCCCCAAGTCTAGCCCCACCCGCCGCCTCTCCAAAAGACTTCTCCACCTGCCCAGCAAGTCAGATTTGCTCTCCTCCACCTTCAAGAAGGAGAAGGCCAAGAGCTGCTCGGTAATGTGAGTGAAGACCTCGTGGGTTGCTGTCCTCACGAATGACCCCTGACCCCCTGCCTCTTTGGTCTCGGGGAAGGGGGGGTGGGCATGATGGTTTTA
>NC_024316.1:2776793-2778165 GCF_000523025.1 Cynoglossus semilaevis | reverse complement strand
ACGCCCCTCAGAAGAGGTGGACACCTCGCTGTCCACTTGCTCCTGAACCATTTGGCGCGCATCCATCTTTCTCCACCACTGTACATCTTGCTTTCAAACAGACAGCACCACTCAAGAATTGATCACCCAGCTCCCATCTTTTCACCTGTAAACAGTATGCAACTATAAAGGTGTTACATCTGTCTGATGTTACTATCTCTAGGCACATGTTGATTTTGTCCAAATTGGAAATGTGCAACGTGTGACATTTAATCTTGTGATGTAAATGCCTCTTAGACGAGTCAATGGATATTTTTCTAAGTGCAAAAATAAAACTAGCATGTAAACACCAGGAGTTAGGAAAATCCTGTACATCCCTCTTAGCAAGGTGTGTGACCCGCAAAACGGCTCGTCACAGTTGTCCCTGTTTCGGTCTGTTAGAGCGCAGAGTTGAGTTGAGGGACAAACCACTGCGAGAGCTCTTACACTGAGGGCTTCTCTCATTGTCTCAGTGGTAGAGAGCACAGATGAGAGCCGTGGCTACAGACTGCTGTGCAGACAGGAGTCCAGACGGCATCGTCCTCTTGGATGATGCGTGGTTGTGTAGCTCTGGAAAACACTTGTCCGTCCTCTGGAGTGGACCACTGCCGGAGGCTGCAGCGCCTGTGTGCAGAGAAAAAATACAGAAAAAAAAAATAAAAGGCTGTGATTGCAGTATTTGATGGAAGTCAAACATTTAAACGAGCCTGGAGAAAAACGGTGGTTTGAATTGGCACAAATAGTTTATTGTGTGACGCTGACAGCTATTCATGGAGCTGTGACTGGTTATTGAGATGCCAGTACTCTGAGGCATATTTAAATCACTGGTCGACGCCTCCTCGACACAGGCTTGTTGCTAACGAGTTAATCTGAGTTGTACTTTCTAATAGCCCTCTGAAGAGTTGTAGCAATGCATTGTTTTCCCATAGTTCACAGATGATATGCATTTTTGACAAAAAAAAGAACAAAAAAAACTACTATGCCTGTGGTTTTCTCTTATTCACAATGTAGCAACTTCTAACCAACTTCTCTTCCAAAATCAGCCTAGTTTGTGTTGTGCCCTGTCGTTAATATTTACTGATCTTTAATTAGCAGCACTTCCTATAGGTAACAAAACATGGAACCTGTTCTAAGCTTAAATCTCTGGCTTCATGGTTACATGTGTGTGCAGCATCGATCTCCGTGCTTTTAACCATAAAGCAATAATGATTTAAGTGCTTGTGACGCGAGGTAACCTTTGTGGCAATAAAGCCAGGGCTTAGTGATTACGGTTTTGCTATAAGTGCTCCACTGACACCCAACAAAATCCGTCTCTGCTGTACAAAAAGGCTGCTCATCTGTGTTGCCCCCCCCC
>NC_024316.1:2768907-2776705 GCF_000523025.1 Cynoglossus semilaevis | reverse complement strand
GGGTTTAGAAAAAAAAAATACCAGAGTGTGCGAATAAGAAAGAACCATGGTTTTGGGGGGTTTCGTGAGATGACGTGACGTGTCGTGGGTTAAAAATTGACCATATACAAAGTCAAACAATCCTGTGAAAAGGGCTAGGATGTCGAAGAAAACGGTGTTGAAACAAGAAGAACAAGTAATCCAAATGCACAGGCTGGCCCTGTCCAAAGAAAGTTATTTTTCCATATTTTTCTTTTTAAATATTTATTTGCATGATATGGATTTTCAGTGTTGTCTTTAAAATATTTTCTTGCGATGGTTGTAGCATCTGTGTAAAGCTGTGAACCTCCACTCCTAATCGAAGGAACTTTGAGCGGTGATTTGCACAAAAGCTTCCCGTTCATGGTCACACACACACCAAATTCCTCAGGATTGCCTAGCAACAGTTGAGCAGAGGAAACACAGACACTGGCTGTTGGTGTTGGTGGTGTGGACAGAGGCGGTTAGCTCACAAGCAGACGTCCACACATTGGTTATTATAGCATCAGATACACATTGATCCCCAGACTAGCTGTAAAACACAGTGTTCTTGAGGGTTTTTCTTTTCTCTGGTTCAGAGCTGTGACGCCAAATGTTTTGATGACGGACTGACGGACAGTTCGTAGAAGAGATGCAGCGACCTTGTCAGTTAATATGCAGCCTTTGTGTTGTAGTCAGTTTGTGATACAATGGTGCAGTCAAAATCCTAAGCATGTCCTATTAAAGTTGTATGACTGTACATACTGTCTCTGTTTTATAATCATTGTAAGATATCTTGAAGGATGTCAAACGACAACTTTGTATTTGATGTGAATATTTATTTGCCTTTTAATTACTGATTTGGACCCATGCTTTTATTTTTGGTTACTGCTTTCTTTTTCCTTATTGCTGTGTTGAATAAAGCTTGCCCTGTCTGGCAATCTTACATTTGTATTGTCCTCTTTTTAAAACTGAACACAAACTCATGGTCTCATATCCAACCAGCTGTCGTCTTTTCTTACCTCATTTATTTTTAAAACCAGTTTACCTCATTTGGCTTTCTTTGCTTTAGGTAAAATGATTAAAAATACATTTTATTCTGATAAATCACATTTTTGTTCTATATCAATCACTATTATTGACAATTAATGGACATACAAACATACAATTTATTTTCTGTGTGTTGCCAGATCAGAGTGACAATGAACAGCGGGTCCTTCGTCGTACATATTGTTCTGTCATTTTTTCTGCTCAAATCACTCAGTCAAACCTTTCAACAACCTGGAAACAGACGTGCTCACATTCTCACCATCAGTGCTAATAATTCCTTTCACAAGCTCGGTGTCACTACATGCTCATCGAGTGTGTGTCATTAGAATTAGAGGAATTTCAAATCAAGATGGATGAGGAATTACTCTCTCTTCCATTACATCTATAACTATTACTGCAAATAATCAGTGTTGATCAGAGACTTAATCACAGACCAAAGATGGACGCAATATTGCAGACAACAGTTTGAATTTAATTAACGAATGATTAACTGAATGACAAGGATTGCGCTGTGGAGGAAGGTCATATCTGCTGCACCACATACAAATAATAGAACAACAGCTTTGGATTAAACTGAATTGATGGAGGGCGTTTGGCACATATTTAACCTTGTGGGCTGTTGTGAATCTTCACGGCTTTAGTTTCACTTCTGAAGATTCACCGCCGCTCTTCTCTCATCTGCCTTCAAACATCTGCTCTCAGCCAGCTGCAGCAGAGTCGAAGTCTGGCCTCGTGCCACTGGAGGTGGCCCAGGTGCCAGGAGGCCGGTCTGTGTCTCTGTCTCATTCAGTGCATTTATATTCAGCTACGCTTTAACTCAACTTGCCTGGTGTTGACATCACTTAGCAAACACATTATTAATCACAAAAAAAAATAGTGTTGTGTTTCTAATCACCCACTATTGCTCTCCAATGTCTGAGCAGATCATTTAATTTGACTTTTACAGTTACTCAATACCAAAAAAAAAAAAGTATGTGCTATAACATAGTGCATACACTGCTAATACTGCAAATCCTGCCAGTATACAGGGGCTATATACTGCGGGCCAGATTTGGGCCCTGAGCCTTAGTTTGACACGTGTGATATAGATACTGTTATAAACCTGATGTGTAGCATGGCGCCCCCTTGAGATCAAACTCAGTGCCTCGAGGTAGTGCCTCGGTTTGATTCATCAGCCATTGTAAGGTAGTGCATAGTTATGACAACATCAAATATTGTACTACACTGTGTTGTCATACAACCAAAATCAACCATGGGATTCTGTTGAGCCGATCCTGCCAGACCTACGGCTGACATCCTACACAGGGGGACATCCACTGGGTGTGAGGACATAGAAGTGGGCCACATATGCTGCTATTTGCAGAAATTTAGGCCAACATCTGGACGGTCGGGGAGTTGACTCTCAGACACTCAGCTGCGGCTCGTGTCTTGGGGGCATAGTTAGAGAAAAATAATATTGGTAATCCTGATTTATTTACACTAGAGTGTGAATTGCTGTTGGTTTCAGTGTGACCCATTTGCCCGTGATCTACCCTATTATTTCAATGTCAAATTATAGGCTCCTAGTCCAGCTCCTCCTGTAACCTTGAGCAGGATCACTAGAAAGAAATAAACAAAAGTATTGAGTGAATGATTAAAATACAAAAAAGACTGTAACAGACTTAAATATCAGTTTCTCCTTCTAAACCCGGGCTCTCAATCTCCAATGAGTTGAAGGCAACGGCTAAATGGTCAACTGTATTAAATCATTACTGCATCTAGTCACCAGCCAGGTTTTGAGGGTGGCCTGGGGGCCAGGAGTTTAAGACTTGTGTATCATTGAACTGGGTGGAAACTTTACTTCTTTTCTTCTTTAACTGCAAAACAACTTTGGGATCCACTGGATTAAATGAACCCATGTTACCATTCATATCTGGCAAATATTCTACAGAGGCTGCAGATGACTACGTTAAATGTCCATACCCCAAAAATGTGCATCATGTGATGACAGCTGTGGTTGAAGGCTGCTCATTACAGCCACACAAATCCAATTTAATGGTCTGTAAAACCGTTTAATAACAGATTAATTTTGATTCGTGCCCAAATGTGATGCTAATGCTTGTAACAATATCAGTACACATCACAAAATTAAACCCATTACAGTAATAATCTCATTATCTTTCCAGCGTCATATCAATCTGAGTGGATGAGAAGGTGCAGCGTTGAAATGGTGGCGACGCAGTACAGGAGGAGAATAAGTGGAGCGGACCATCTTTGCGGGTCTTGCAGTGCGTTGTGCACCGGGTAATCTGAGGGGAGTCACACAGTGTTCAGTAGACGGCCCTGTGTGCTGTTGTGTAATATTAACATCATGTTCTGGCTCCTCAGATAACACTCAGCAAGGACACAGCAACAGATTCCAGAGGTTATCCATCACTCCCTGCTCTTATGCTGGCAGATTAAAGAAGGTCGGACCTGTGAGCAATTTAAACGTTGTCACACTTGTGTGTCAGTGTGTGTGTGTGTGTGTTTTGTTTGAAAATGAAACAGCAAAACGGGCAAATATTGCCCCCCACCCTTCCCCCTCCTCCTCTCTCTCTCTCCCATAGACAAACAGACAGCAGATTCTCTGCCTCTGCCGCAGTGCAGGGCAGAGCTACAATATCCGAACCCATCAATTTCTTATCCAGCCTGTTTCACTGTAGGGTGTGGGCAGAGCCAAATGCCAGGATTTAACAGGATATCATCCAACCTCCATATCCTCACTGTTACTACACCAGCACTGTAGAGTCAATTATTGGTGTGTAATGAAATTGTGCCTCTATTTTTTTTTTCTCGTCAGCCTGAGGATCATCATTTCACAGCAGCAGTAACTGTCCACCTCAGGTGGTCTTCCTGCTATTTTTAGTTGCACCAAGGACTCGACACTTTAAATATTGCTGCTGGTCAGCCACCCCCGCCTCTCCGTATGGCCCATGACCCCGACGCTCGCTCCTGTGGCTAAAACTATGGCTCCCCCGGAGCTCTCTCATGACCTTATTTCCTTCCTGGCAGAGCGACCAATGGGCTCAGCTGAATGTGAGCAATCGTTAATGTTCCTTGTAGCCATGCTGGAAAAGCACAAATAGTTCCTTTTGAAAATAAACAACCTTTTCAAAAGGCACTCTCTCCTTTATTTATTTATTTTAGTAGACGAACGAGGGTATTATCTAGGGAGACAGACGTGTCTGACGCACACGTGCAGGTCAGAGACGTTAACTCAAGACGAAAACTATTTTTAATCTAATACTCTAATACATCTGTTGTTTGCGTATGCAAGTAAAACGGTGGTGTTTGTAGTAGCAGGTATTCCTGGGTACTGAAGGAAAATTTGAAGAAAACGTTTGTATACATACATACATAAAAAAGGAGGTCGAGTTTTCTGGATATTTTCCATTATGATTAAGAAAAGAACAACAGATTCAAAGTGTAAATATTCAACCTAATACTGTTTATATAAAAACTAATGATTTATGAGGAGGTAATAACTTAAAGTGGTTCCCAAAGTGGAGGGCGGCACCAACAGGTGGCATAGAGTTATTGCAAAAGGGGGGCAGCAAATTAATTTCAATTAATTCACATGGATATCAGGTCAGTGGATCACATCAACTCTAGATGGTTCAACGCTCTGTCCGATTGAGTTGGTTGACACCTGGGTCACAGTAACACGGAGCCCTGGTGTGTATTCAGGTCAGCTGTGACTTCAGTCCTGGCTGTTTTATTATCAGTTGGTTATAAATGAGTGTAAAATTATAACAAATATTTTCCATATTTTGGGGATTTATTCATGTCCAACTTGGAAAGATACTGGAAGATTCCACAGGAATGACAACCATGACCGATGAAGGAATTCTGGAATATGAGACTAAGAGGACATGGAATAAATAGACAGAGGTGAGGTGAGACAACAAGATGTATTTGAGACATGTAAGGTGAGGAGAAGGTAATGACAGGGAAGTGGGGGACACACACTGGAGGACATGATGATGAGGGTGACCTGGGACAAGACACATCATTTCACAGCAGCAGTAACTGTCCACCTCAGGTGGTCTTCCTGCTATTTTTAGTTGCACCAAGGACTCGACACTTTAAATATTGCTGCTGGTCAGCCACCCCCGCCTCTCCGTATGGCCCATGACCCCGACGCTCGCTCCTGTGGCTAAAACTATGGCTCCCCCGGAGCTCTCTCATGACCTTATTTCCTTCCTGGCAGAGCGACCAATGGGCTCAGCTGAATGTGAGCAATCGTTAATGTTCCTTGTAGCCATGCTGGAAAAGCACAAATAGTTCCTTTTGAAAATAAACAACCTTTTCAAAAGGCACTCTCTCCTTTATTTATTTATTTTAGTAGACGAACGAGGGTATTATCTAGGGAGACAGACGTGTCTGACGCACACGTGCAGGTCAGAGACGTTAACTCAAGACGAAAACTATTTTTAATCTAATACTCTAATACATCTGTTGTTTGCGTATGCAAGTAAAACGGTGGTGTTTGTAGTAGCAGGTATTCCTGGGTACTGAAGGAAAATTTGAAGAAAACGTTTGTATACATACATACATAAAAAAGGAGGTCGAGTTTTCTGGATATTTTCCATTATGATTAAGAAAAGAACAACAGATTCAAAGTGTAAATATTCAACCTAATACTGTTTATATAAAAACTAATGATTTATGAGGAGGTAATAACTTAAAGTGGTTCCCAAAGTGGAGGGCGGCACCAACAGGTGGCATAGAGTTATTGCAAAAGGGGGGCAGCAAATTAATTTCAATTAATTCACATGGATATCAGGTCAGTGGATCACATCAACTCTAGATGGTTCAACGCTCTGTCCGATTGAGTTGGTTGACACCTGGGTCACAGTAACACGGAGCCCTGGTGTGTATTCAGGTCAGCTGTGACTTCAGTCCTGGCTGTTTTATTATCAGTTGGTTATAAATGAGTGTAAAATTATAACAAATATTTTCCATATTTTGGGGATTTATTCATGTCCAACTTGGAAAGATACTGGAAGATTCCACAGGAATGACAACCATGACCGATGAAGGAATTCTGGAATATGAGACTAAGAGGACATGGAATAAATAGACAGAGGTGAGGTGAGACAACAAGATGTATTTGAGACATGTAAGGTGAGGAGAAGGTAATGACAGGGGAGTGGGGGACACACACTGGAGGACATGATGATGAGGGTGACCTGGGACAAGACAGGAGTACAGAACAGAAACATGATGGGATTGAACAGAAATAACCTGAGAAACTATCTGCAATGGATGACACACAAAATAAAACTACTTCACGCGTTTTCCACCATAAAATTAAAATGAAGGTGGATAGATTCATCAATACCTGGTCCTTCGTGTTGATTAAAATGGTAGATGAGGTGAGCTGCAGCAGACTGAGTCTGCAGCACTGATAATTACTCTGTAATTATACCATGTTGTGTCTCTGCAGTGTTTCGCTGCCATCATTTTGCTCTCCACTCAGTGGGCATCTGCACCAGCAATACTTTAATTGCACATATCAGCGCGCCGCACCGAAACCTGGCAGCCTACACTGATGGATGAACCTGGGATTCGGGAGCAAGGCATCGGCAGCCAATGAAAGGAGCAGTGACGTGTGTGTAAAAAAGAGCACGTATCCATTAGAGATGGGCGTCTGTGTATGTTCATGCATGTGTAGAACTCTTCCACTTAAGGTCAGTGCTGCTGTAAGGGGGTAACAACAGTGAGGGGTAGGACAGACAAAAGGGAGACATAGGGGGTGCTGCAGGCAGCACTCTGCTCATTTTTGTCTCGGCAACTCCTTTTCATGGACGCATGGCTAAAGGCGGGAGCCTGTGTCTAGTGATTGTGTGAGGGAGTTTGAGGTGTGTGTGTGTGTGTGTGTGTTTGGCTTCATCCACGATGCAGGGCCCTCCCACCGAGCTATAACTCTCCTGCTCTTGTGCATCCTGGGTGGGGGTTTAAGCAAAGAGACATAAGAGAACCAGGAGAAAGCAACAGCCTTGAAGGAGGAGGGGGAGCGAGGATGGAAGGCATCTTCTCTTCAGCATTATGTTTTAGTTAGTTTAAATAAAAACACAAACGTACCCCTCGTCCATTAGACCTACATTATTTACTTTAACCAGAATATAACCCAGGGTTTTCACTGTTCCCTGGATGTGGACACTGCAGTGTTAAAAAAAAAAGGCAGCACGGCTTTCCCTGGATGTGGACACTGGAGTGTTAAAAAAAAAAGGCAGCACGGCTCTGAGACGTGGAGGAGCTGAACAGTGACATTGATCCTCGGTGACAAAGGAGCTGTTAAAGCGCTGAGAATACACAGGTTCTGGGGATGTTCCTGCATGTACATACTCAAAGGGGGAAGTGAGGCATAGAGGAAATGCACGTTACATAAGCACAGCACTAGGAGGAAGTCTGGAACGACACTGAAACAATCCAGGCTGAAGAAGAAATGTGAGGCTCGAAAGCATCTGTGTCAGAAAGTCTGATGATGTCACTGCTGTGGTAACACATAAAACGTATATACGTTACAATACGTGGGTGGAAAAAGTGTTCCAATTACAAGCCTGATCCTTCAACCACTGGGCCATAGGTTTGCCCCCTCTTCTAGTCTCACTCACCATTTTTTGTCTTATTTGTATTTATATTTATAGAAATATTTGTTATACAACATGACTCTCTACAGTCTGTGTAATGTCTTCAATGTATGTGTGAGAGAATTGTTCCTGCT
>NC_024316.1:2739621-2768872 GCF_000523025.1 Cynoglossus semilaevis | reverse complement strand
AGGCAGGCAGTACTATCCCTCACCACAAGGGGTCGTAGGTGAACTAACAGGCGCTCTCTCTAGCTGGCTTCAACAGGCAATTGAAAGTAGACGCTAAGCTAAAGCCAGTAGTAGGTCAGGAACAGCGTTTTTTGTAGTTTATTTGCTCTGCCTGATCCGACTGGCTATGGAATGTATTTCAAGACTGAAACAATTCTCAAAACTGGACTTCCGGTCCAAACAGACGGTGATAAGTGACGGAAGCTAACGACGGAGCTAAAAGGTTAGCTTCAAACTATGGACAGACAAAGAGTCGTTCTTTTCAAATGGAGCGGTACAAACGAGGGGACTAACTCGGGATAATGTGACCGGAAATATTAACAAAGAAGCACATTTAAAGGCGTATTTCCTTAAACACTTTTGGAAATTCAAGGATCGATTTAGCATTGGATGAGCAACGGAGGCTAAGCGATAGCCTCCACAATGCTATGGTGAGTGAAAACCGAGAGATACAACCATGGACTTCATCTATAACTAAAGGTAAGGCCAAAAATGGCTTTTGAGGTTTTGATTTTTAATATAAGATGGGAATAAGTAGAAGAAATAAGTAAATTTGTGCTGCACTCATCTCTATACTTTAATTTGTTTACAGTAAATATAAATTTCTTAGACACAAGAAGGGTGCTCTGTCCATTTCTATAAAATAAACGTTCTTTGTAGGACAAATATGTTACTGTGTATGTTTGTGTTGGTGTGAGTGTAATTGAAAGAGGAATACTGATGGATATGAAGCATTACCAGGTGCATGCTGATAGATGAATAGTGAAATAAGATGTTCTTTTTGGTTCGTACAATTGTAAATCTGACTCCAGAGAAGTCAGTGCCTCCGCAGCCATGAACCTGACCGCCACGTCACTGTGGACAGTCCGTCACAGGACAACATATAGAGACAAACAACCGTTCACACTCACATTTATACCTATGATCAAGTTATGTTTTTGGGCAGTGGGAGGAATCTAGAGAGAACCCAGAGGGAACCCACGCACACACAGGGAGAACACGGAATCTCCTCACAGAAAAATGAACCAGGAATGTAAACTTGCATACCCCAGTGATCTTCATGCAGTAGAGGGAAGCGTACCACCCACATTTGTCACTATTTTTTTAAATATATTATTTATTTATTCATTATTTCTGTCTTTGTGTGGTTTGAGGTCGTATTCAGGAGGTCGATACACATCCACTCTTTCGTCACCAAACCAACTGCAGACAGTTGGGAGGCAAATCTCTGACAGCATTTAAATACCACAGTGGTAATTCCTAAATCTTCACTCGCCCACTGCTGCATCTCTCTCTCTCTAATTGCTGAGATGATGTTTGATGTTGAAAAGTGGGGATTAAAAATTCATAGTTCTACACGCTACGTGATGTTTCACAGAACATTCACTCACATGATATTTTTTTCAATCCTATAATCACTCAGCCAATCTTGTCTTTATATTATATTTACCAATAATTTGAATTCTGCTGCAAGGTTCTTATTTGTTATGTTGCTAGACTATAGACGTTTATTGTACAATGTCAGACATGTACAGTGTCAGACAACCTTCATAAAAGGTTATTATCTATGATTATTTATCAGGCAAAAGGAAAAAAACAGACTGGTTTTATTTGTCTGTTTGGTTTTTTGTTCATTAGGGTTTGTACACTCCTGCAGATTTGGTCCTTGACATAAAGTGATTTAGTTCTCTGTTTTAATTTTATGATTGAGTATCTTAACTGCTTAGTGAGCCGTTCATGGCCACACTGAGCAGCTGTTCCATTTACTAATTGTCAGAGTAATTCCTGCCGAGGCCTCCGCGTCAATGAACAGTGAGAAGGAAAGGTGGAGACGTCTGAACTGCAGCCGTTTCTTTATTAATTTGAACAGGAAAGAAAACCTGATCTTTGGCAGGTGTTCATTTGTTTTCATCTGAATCAGATCTGCTCTGATCAACTGCCTTGATCTACACCTCAGATTATAGTGCTATTAATATAGCACTAGACTTACATATACATATACATACAGGGGTTCTCATTTCACGACGTCCTCGACCTACAGTGTTTGTGGTTATGTCGCCATCTCTTGTTCCATAATTCCGATGTACGGTGTTAAAACTGTTGTGCTGTACAACTGGAGCAATACATCACCACGCAGTGCTATATGTGAAAGACAGCTTTGTTTACATTTAGCTGTTGTATGCCATGCATTGAATTGTACTGCATTCACTTTCTTTTG
This sequence comes from Cynoglossus semilaevis, assembly GCF_000523025.1. Lineage (NCBI taxonomy): Eukaryota > Metazoa > Chordata > Actinopteri > Pleuronectiformes > Cynoglossidae > Cynoglossus > Cynoglossus semilaevis. The sequence continues at coordinate 2,766,615 of NC_024316.1, read as the reverse complement.
TTCGTGTTGATTTCTTGGGAACTTTTTGTCCTTGATTGTGGCTATGTGTTAAACTCTTAGGATGTTTTTATGTCCTATATTATGATGTCACCATTGTGTTAGCGTGGGTGACTGACACAGGTACTCGTGTGCAGTATGTGAGGTTGACTTATGGCGAAAGTCGATCACTGTTAGCAAAGAATCACAAAGAATAGACCCTGTTAAATTTCTATTTAAGTTTTCATAAATAAGCAAATGTGTCATTTATTGCACTTTTTGAGAATTTATGTTGGTCTCCAGAGATTGTTGTCTTTAAAATCTGAAACCCCTAAAGAAAACATTTTTATAAAGCAGCATTTTCAAATGTAGGTCACGTTAGTTCTATGTTATGTCCAATTAAAAGTTAGACTAAGGAATCCAAATCTTGGTCTAGAAATTAACAAAAAAAAATTAGAAAAAGAAACTGTAATCAAGCAGAATGAGGTCTGGTTTTGTCCTGCCAAAAAAAAAAAAAACAAATCCACAAAGCTTCTGGCAAAAGACATTGTATTGATGGGGATATTTGTCCCTTTGAAATAAGAGTAAAAAAAAAAAAAATCACATCACATATCATTAGGTGTTTGTACTACGAGCTGAAGTCGTCTGTAAACAAGACAAAATGAATACATTTCCCCCGGTTTTATCCAGAGACAGGATCAGAGCGATTCAGGTAACCATTGTTTTTATTGCCAGTATTTCCCAGATGATGGTTGTAATATTCTCACATCAGCCTGTGGTAAATGGAGAACAGCTTGAGAAGCTGCTTCAGTCTGTGCTACTGGACCACAGTGGCTGCCAGCTCTGCTGTTGTGTCCTGTCAGTGAAATAAGTCAGTAAATCTGTCAGCGGTACTGAAAAAAAAAAGAAAGAGCGTCTGTTCTGCTGTAGATCAGGACGACAAAAAGCCACGTAGACCCGGCCGTAAATCAGAGAACAAAACGGCCGCTACACTCACACACACACACACAGAAAATCTACTGTATGCACACATGCAGACAAGGACACGGAGACAACACACACAAGCACCCACACACACACCTTCACTTGACTGTTGTTGAGCAAACAGCCTGAGGCTCAGTGAATGTGGGCTGACATTCTGTCACACACAGAGTGTGCATGAAGACGGAGCAGGTGTACAATCTACACACACACAGACACACATTTTGTCTTTTTTATTTTAATCCATCGAGATTACAATATTGTGACGTTGTAAAGTGTTAGAATGTCAGACTTTTTGTTTTCACATTCGCCGTTAACGCAGTAAAGAAATCAGAGGTTTAAATGACGCTGAAACAAAGCAGAGCTGAAAACAGACCCAATCTGTAGGAGTTGATCCTTGTTACAGTAAAATGGAAGGAGAAAATAGCAGCATGCCCTGCACAGAGACAGACACTGGGTGCCTTCAGCACCAGAGGATGAGAGGAAGAGGAGGAGGAGGAGGAGGAGGGAGAGGAGGCAAGAAAGAAGGCAGGCGATGTGCCAGGGTTTACCCCACTGCCACAGACATTCTAATTAAGGAGCAGAGTGGGGAGAGGGGGCGAGAACAGCAGCTCTGCATTGTCACGTACTGATTTTCTTATCATCTTCAGGACAGGAAAACCTGCACAGCTCCTCTGGTGGGAACATGTGTGTTCCTGTGGGTCCATCCTGAGCCTCCGTTTATAGACACAGCCAGGAATATAACACTGATACAGTTGATACGCCATAGTGGCGTCTTTAAAAGTCTGCGTGGTCGACTTTAGGAAAAAGTGATTCTCTAACAGTCAAACCTGGGCTGCCACCCTCTCTTTGAGTATTTGGTCCGGTAGAGTGTGCAGAAATTGAATAAAGTAAATAAACCATAAATTCATACAGAAGTACTTTCTTCTTTTAAATCTTCTTTTCTTTCACAATAGGACATTATGGTGCCATTTGCTGTTAAAATCCAAAGCAGCAGTAGCCAGTTTGAGGGTGATGGGACACATCCCAAAATTGTGGGATGCAGACTCTCCCATAGTGCTAACCCCACCTGGTCAACCAAGAAGTTTCAATAGTTTAATGTGTTGCTAGTTTCTATAGGAAAGGTTTAAGTGAGTGAAGAAAATGATCAACTCAGACTGCATTTTTGACACCTCCTGCAGGTATTGCAGTGGAACTACATGCAGTAAGTAAAAACTTCCTGCATACTCGACAGTCCAAAATCTTAGACCAATGCTTATATATACATATAAGGTATATACTATACAGGATAGGAAATGATTTTCTTCAACTTATTTCTCTTTACCCAAATTTGGGTCATAAGCCACCGTTTGAGAGACAGTGATAGTGACTGTAAACAGCTAGAAACAGTAACCCATATGCCAGGAACTTTTTTTTTTTTTTACATTGCCATTAATCCATTTCATACAGGAGGCTTGTCACATTTGCACTGATGCAAGTTTAATCCTCCTACGCGGTGACTGTAGAAGGTGGTTGGTTGTGCGACTCGAGGTTGGCGTGCATTAAGACTCTATTTTTAGTCCCACTAAGATGAGATGCTGGTCGGAGGTTAAAAGAGTATTTCTCAATAGTTCTACTTCTTTATGAAGGCAAACGTCTTTGGTTTGACACGGCCGGCGTTTGAACCTCCCTCTCCTGAGGCAATCAGTTTTAACACCAGACCATCTGGGTGTGGAAATGTTACGGTGCATAATCAATGATACATATTTATGGCTATTTTCTGCAACTCTGTGGTTGAAGCAGATGTCCAGAGTGACACTGACGGGTGAAGGAAACAGCAGCAGAGAAGGGCAAAGAAATACTGAAAATCCAGGGAAAAGTCTTCACTTTATTTCTCCTAAATCAATGACACCAGCCGTGTGTATATTCAAATAATGCCTTCACTTTGACGTCTTCTTATGGAGACTCTTTTCTGAAATATGTCCTGTTCAGATGTAGGTTACAGTCAATGAACTGGTAGTGAATTTTTTTTAAAGTAGACGCCTCTTTGTACATCAGTTTGTTGACCTACTTATAGAGAAAATAAACTTCTCAGGTTTAAAGTGATTGTGGTACATTTTATTTAAATAGGACAGAATATTCCAGAACATTTACACATATATTAAATAAAAGCTGATGATGGAGGATTACTGTGGTAATTCTGGGACTTGACTGATGATGGAGCGGAAAGGTGGGTCAGTTGGAGAGCCACTGTGCACGTGTGTGTGTCAGCACATGTGTGTGTGTTTTATACACTTAACCAGATGGGACCTGACTTTCTCTGTAAGAGCAGCAGATGCCCTCACATTCTGCGGGCCGTAGGAATGCCCCCAGCCGCTTAGTGTAACTGCAGAGCAGCGAAGGGTCCAATAACTCCTCCCTGTCACATGTGCACTCTCTCTGATGGAAAATATAGGTTAAATATGGCCATGCTATATGCAATATGTGGTTATTGTACAGGGTCAGAACAAGCAAGCTTTATCTCACTAGGAAAATTGTTTCTTAAACCAGTGGTTTTCAAAGTAGGGGCTCCTGGGGGGCATTAGGGCAAAAATTAGGGAGATAAAAAAAAAAGATGTTTTTTTTTTTTTGTAACAATTTGTCCTCAAAACTGAACGCACCCTGTGTGACATCTGACTCCTGCCCAGGTATGGGACCCTCATCATGACCCCGATGGTCAATACTACAATACTGCCAACCAACTGTAGGTGTCACCTTCCTTTGGAACGGTCTGTCTTCAGCCTATTCCACCTCGTGACCTTTTCAGAGTCAGAGTGCCTAACTTGACCTTTTGATTGGACGGTTCTTCCTTTGTGTCATCATTCATGATGATCCACTCTTGAATTTCGACATAAATATCCTGTTGAGGATGTCTGTGCCAATTGCTGCTCCGCATACCCTGCTTTAAAAACATTCACTTGTCTCTTTCTACTTTTGTTTGTTGTTGGTCACATAAGGTCAGATCTATTTGGCTTTGTTTATGTCTTAAATCTCCAGGAGATTAGAGAGGCTGGGTTCAATTCCACCTAGGCCCAAGTACCAGTTCAGAAAGGGTATTCGGTTTAGAAACTACTGCTACTACTGCTGTGGTGACCTCTGATGAAAGGGACAAACTGAAAGTGATTCTTCGGCGATGTATTAAATCTCCACAGTTCAGAGATCTGCAACCTGTGGTTCCTGAGCCACCTGTGCTCTATCATTTTTTTCAACAGGTGTTGTACAATACTGTCTATATGTTTGATGCAGACTGGGATGGGTGGACAGCAATAGTCAAACATTAATGTGGTAAACCACATTAACAGTGTGAAAACCTGAACCTTGTCTTTTTATTTATCAGTTGATGTGGTAGTATTTCAGTAGGTCATAATAGTTCGATGTATTTAAGAAGTCTGGTTAAAATCAACAAATAAAACAATGCAGTTGTAAGGCGGTGGTTTTCGAAATGTGCGTCGAGCCTACGCTGGAGGGCGCCAGAGCACTACAGGGGAAGTGCAAATTGAGGAAAACTACAGGCTTCTGTTTTATTTGAATGAGCTCACTTATATGATAAGTCATGGATGGATTTGTTAAAAGTACACGGAGGAAGAAAAATGAATCTGAATAAATCTTTTCATGGCTATCCTAGCTTTCTTTTATTATGTTGCCGCTGAAGCTAGCTTCCTCCGGCAGCATATGAACACATGACTCATCTTGTACACAACATGCCCCGTTCCTCTCTCTGAATCTCAGCACTCTGAGGTTTGGGAGGTGCTGCTGTGGGCCTGTGTGTTTGTGACGACGGTACAGCTGCATACAAAACACTCATCATCACAAAGCCCTCTTTGAGGAGAGCACCACCCTCTAGTGGACCAAATGGGTAAAGGCAAGATGAAAAAAATCAGTGAAGAGAAGCTCGGAGTCGCAGATAAAAAATGTTTCATAACAGTCAGAGCTCCTCCTTTCCCAGTCCATACGTTGCAAGTGAGTCACTGAAACAATGGTGGATTTTTAAATTATTTCACACAGATTATTTATCTTTAGCAGTATTTTTTGTTGTTGCACAGTCAACATGAAAAATAGAAAAAAACATATTTGGTTTAGACTCGTTTATGTAGATAAACTGATTTAAACATGTTTTAAATGTATAGAAACAGCTTATTACAGTGAATTAGACACTTCAGGCCTGAAGGTGAACGATGGTTTGTCCCTCTGTGTCGCTGTAATGTCCCCCTTTCTCAGCCAACGGCCACTGGGATTGGCTCCACTGCATCCATCAACCCTAAGGAGGATTAAGTCTTAGAAGATGACACGTGTGTGTGACCAAAAAGATTATGTTAACTCATCTAAGTCAGCATTTCATAAAAGATGTAAAAAATGCAACATCGGCCGTTTTAATTGAAAAGCTGATTTGTAAAAAGGTTGGGTTTTTTTTTTGTTGCAGTCTTACATGTGCTTGGATCACGTTTTTTTTTGGCAGTCTTACATGTGCTTGGATCACGTTTAGTCACACGTAAGTGATAACTGTGGGAAGGGTGAAGTTAGTCTTCATATCTGTCGTATACACCAATCACAGTCGATCACGTGATGACTCGTCCTTTGAGCCGCATTTTTGCTTTACTCCTTCACTGCTGTCGGTCTTTGACCTTTCTCATATGTGAAGTTATTGTTAGGAAGGGACCAGGATCAGCTCACAGACGGAGACCCACTATTGTAGCCGCTTCACTCATGTCTTTAGACGATACAGAATATTACACAATAATCAGATGTAGTTTTTCCTCTCCTCCTGAAAGTCCATTTCTGACCTATATCACACGACTGCCTGGTTTTCAAAGCATTTGTAAGGCATATCCACAAATGTCAAATATTGGTGAATTTTGTTGTCATTTATGGATCATTGTTTAGTTTTACAACCCATTGTGTAACTGTCATCAGGACATTTTCTCCCTGGAATCTGCTGATATTTAAAATAATTCATTCTTCCCCTGAGTCGTGCAGTTTCCACACCGCCTCTGGCTGCCGCGCATCCCCAAAAGACAGATGTATTGTCATAAAAAAAAAGACGGAGAGAAAAATGAGCAACATTCGACAAAGGCTGAGTTACTCTGTGCTGACTTAGCTCATAAAGCAAAATGTAAGAGAGCATTAACTTTTCACTAGAGGCTCATTGTCATGAGTTGTTCCAGAGATTGAATTAGGATTTATTTACTTGAAATTAACAGAAATCCATCAGCAAATATGTATGAACTTATGGACGTGTCTCGACAAATGCACATGGTCCTCTCTGTAATCCACTGTCCAACACTTCATTCAAAACAAAAAGCTTGAAGAGCTTTTGCCATTAATTAGGAATGTTACGGTAGGTCCTCCTCAGTAATACACAAATGGAACAACACGTCCAATCACAGCTCACATGGCAGTGTTTCCATGGCAACAGTTGGATACACCTTGGATTCCCACAGAAACGGCCAACAGGAATGTTTAAAACATCGCCATGAGAAACCTGTGAGGCGGGTGATGGTTGGGTGAGGCTGAAGTGAGTCACGATACCTACAGTAGTCATGTGCGTGCAGGCTGTGGGACAGCGCTCCCTGGTGAACAGACTTAACACTAGAAAAGCATGAGAGCAGTGCTGCCTCAGTGCCCCGACACCGCTCTTTGTGGAAACATGGCCAATGTGAACATGTGGTTTCTCTAGTTAACACTGACAGCCTCACCCTCTGCCTCGCTCCTGGGTGACTGTACGCTTACAAGTCTCTAATAGAAGGTCGTGGACCAAACATATGTATTTTTTAAAGGTCAACAATGACTTTGCAGTAGCACTTAAGGCATTTTCTTCTTTTCTGTAAGTGAGCTTTGGACTTCCCGTGGATATTCCCCTGAATCACACTGTGCCGTGCACCACACACTTGGATGCAAAAAGCAATTGAGTGTAGTGAAAACAAACATTTATATCCAGGCAGATGGTGCAGATCCTCCAGCATTCTGGTGCTTTCCAACTCCACCACATTTCCCATGATGTCACAAGTGATTACACTGCAGTACATTAATACAAACTTCAGCTTAAATACATCTCAAACCTCAATGTAAGAAATGTGTTAAGAACATTTTTCATTTTTGTGTCATGTTTGTCATTCTGTTTCCTCGTGACTTGTTCATTTTTTGTATTGATGACTTAAGTTGATCCTAATGGTTCCAGAGAAGGAAATGGATGATGAAATGGTTTTTACTGCGTAGTTTTTTTTTTCACGTTGTAACCATCTGTGAGCTCCCTTTCTGCTTTTTCCTTGTCTTCTTTAAAAGAAGACTGTCTTTTTCAGCAGTATTCTAACAAAAATCCACCTATCATATTTTACTCATCCCACTTGCAAAGAAAATAATTTGAATCTTTTTGAACCCACACTGGGGAAATTGTTGTGTTAACAGCAGACCTGCGGAAACACGCTGCCCCTTGGAGCCGTCAAGTAGGTGATCCTCTAGGGCCAAAACCTAGCACCTTGTGTGTGTGAGGCAAATGTGTGAGGCGGGTGTGGTCCAGCTACTATAACACCATTTGTTTGAGACTGATGTCTGTGAAACTGTATAACAACACTGACAGGAATGGCACAATATGCTGGCATTTTAGTCAAAGGTCTGAGTCCAAGTAAAGTTGCTTCTCAGTGAGAAAGGCAATGTGGGCAAAAAACTAAAATGTTGAAAAAAAAACCTGTTAACAAAAGGTGTGAAAACCTAGCATCTGTGATATAAAGGTGCATTGGTAGAATTATGTGAAGTTACAATTGTACCTTACTTTAAAACTTGGAGGAATATCTGCTCCTTGACTCTTTGACACCCGTCTCAGTCATTCCACTCAGGAACATAACAGACAGTGGTGTTCAGCTGGACTGGCCTGTCAACATTCCAGGAACATTTGCTATTGAAAATTCACAGGAGTGAAAAGAGCACCAGCGTTTGAGCAGATGAGGTCTTCTGTGAAGCAACAGGCAAATTACACTGTCAAAACCAGCTGCAGTTCCAAAAAAAACTATTTATTCATGTTGCACCACTTAATCCTTCTCGTGGTCACTGGGCAGCTACGCTAATGTCAACGCCAGACGACACTGAGTAATTTAAGGTCAGCGTCACCTGCAAGCAGTGTTTCCCAACCTTTTTTGAGCAGTGGCATATATCTGACATTAGAAAAGACCAAAGGCAGACAACGCTGCAACAAAAAATGTCCCTAAAAGGAATAAGTAATTAAAACAACAACCTGGTAGCAAACAGACAACACTGCAACAAAAAATGTCCCTAAAGGGAATAAGTAATTAAAACAACAACCTAGTGCTGTTTAGCTGAAAAGCACCGTGATATACTCGCAGGAATTGAAGACAGTTCGTTGTCTTGTTTAAGTTTTTATAGTGATATTGCCACCTAGTATTAAATTGTTCTGCATGTCACTGCCGCATTGAGGAACAAAGATGAAGTTGCAGTAAATAGTACTTGTCAGAACATACTGTTTTTTGGGGGGGTTTTTTGTTTTGTTTTTTGACTTTTCCTTTGATTTCTCTTCAAGATGTGAACTCCGAACAGCGTTTCACCTGCAGGTCAACCTAGAGCCTGTACTGAACATCCAACACAAACCCAAACATAACTTTTTATTCAAGTATTAAAATGTAAAGCACATTATTCTGAATATCAACAAAGTACGAATAAACACAAATAGAAAAGCAAAACTCCCAACTTTTTTTTCCTCGCCTTCAACAATCAATTGGTATCTCACAGCTATCCATTCTCTTGGCTGCTCCTCCAATCATGTAATGCATAGAAATGTTTGCACAGTAGATTTAGTGAACTACAATCCTATGTCCAAAAAAAAAAATCTCTGTTGGTCCCTTAACTAAAATACAAAAGTGATGAGAGCATACAGAAAGGACGGTCGATTTATGGATGTAAAAAAAAAAAGTCAAATAATTGATTTTTTTCGTCTACTTAAGCAGGTTACTGTACTGTAACAAAGCACTTTCACATTTACAGCTATATCTGTCCGAGGAGTGTGTTCAGAGAACGGTTCATGAAGGAGAAGCTCTTTTCATACACATCAGTATACATATTCTTCAACGGTGTTGGTACTTAAAGCCAGATAGTACAGCTACAAACATACTGCTGTTAACCTATCAAATAACACCAAAAAATGTGCCCGAACTGCGTACCAGTCATCAGTAATATCATGCTTATTTATTTCTGTCTTTTGTTTCTATCAAAAGTGAATATGAGAAAGGCACAACAAAATTATTATCCTATTCATTCTTATATCTAACCAATTGGAAATCCAGCAATGTTGTTTTGTCGGTCTAATCAAAGTTATCTACTCAGATCAGCTAATCAAATACAGCTAGCTCATTTGGAATGAGAACATTAGCACATACATTTCCCAGTGTGACAGGGACAGAGGCATATATACTTTAAAGAGCTTTTTGTGCCTTTTGTTTTGGTGTGAGTGGTCTGTATGCCCTTGACATTTGACATCGTCTTAAATCTGGTAATTAGATGAGCTCGTTGCTAACGATTCACCATTTGGGAGACATCGAGAAAACAGATGTGACCAATGCCAAAGGTGGCAGTTGTGACAGGTGTAGTAAAAGGTGCTACAATGAGAAAACTTGGTTCAATTTGAGTACCAGTAAAGGAGGAGGGGTTGGGGGAGTGAGGGGGCTGCAGATCCCACCAAAATGAAGAGTTTCAAGCAACTGACATCAATGTGTAGCCACCAAGCAGTTAGCCGATTAGGCTGCGTTTACCTGTTTGCTCAGAGCACTCTTCCACATGACATGAAGCCAACAACCCACTTCACCCAGAACACGCTGCCCGACCAAAGTGCTCCACGAGTGCCTTAGATTTCAACAACTGCAGAAAAAAAAATCTCATCCTAGCAGCTCTTTTTTTTTCTGCTAATCCTTACAAGTAATTAGTAACAATAAACTTAAAGAGGCCTAAACTTAACGAACAGGGAGATGAAAACGAAGAATATGTGCTTATAAGATGTAAAGTGATCATCCCCAGAGGAGAAACATTTATGGAACATAAACATGTCTGATAATGTTCAACTCAAGATGTTCTAAACAAGTATGACATCCGACATCCCACAATGCTCTTAAATAAGTGCATCAGAAATCAGTCCTATTGCAAAAAAGGTGACGGAGGATTGTGTGATACAAGAATGCACTGCACTCAAAAGTATTTTCTTCCACGTGTAGCAGTGGGCTCCGCCGAACCCAGAGGAAAGTGAAAAGAGAGAGAGGGAGAGAGGGAGAGAGGGGGAGCATTTGCTATTGGAGTGATGTGGACTGTGCCGCAGCATCGAGACACTCGTCTGCCCAGGGCCTTGTCTTCAGTCATCCTTGTGATGGACGGGCGGTCTCAAAGCGCAACCTGGAGCCAAGTCATGTCCACCACAAGGACAAGGACACTCAAAGACGCACAGAGTCCAGGAAGAGTCTGTCATTCCCATGCAGTCAGTCAGTCAGCTGTGATGCCTTTCTCTCTGAGCTCCTCCGTCACTCGTACCAGGTAGGTGGGATCTGGGTAGCCAAAACTGTCAGGAGAAATGACCCCGGTCGTCACTACATCTCCATGAGCACAGACAGCCAGAGTAGCACTAGTCCAACAACATCAGGTAACAGTTTTTTCTTGCCATTTACTTGAATCACATCCATCAGTCTTTACCAGAGCATTTTCAATCCTCTTTTCCACTACTACTATGTAAATCCTTCGTTTTCAACCAAACGTTTTTACATTTTTGTTTGAACCCTGTATATACTCCAATTTCCTGGCTGTCCTCATTAAAATGAATGACAATAACATTGAAAAAATGTCAATAGAGTGCCTGGTAAGTTGAAAAGGCAGAAAATCCCAAACAGGTTTATCTGCATTTGATTAATACAAGTTTAAAGAAACACACTAACCCTAGGGCATCCATGGGACCAAAACACCAGAGTTATTTGCCAATAATAATAATAGTACTGTGCCTGATACTTCTAATATCTGCTCTGCTCACTTTCTGTTCACTTTTTTTTATCAATACAGGATATGTAGTCTTATTTATACTTATTTGCAATTTTTTTATTATTAGTTTAATTAATATAATTATCTATTTCGACAGTGTCAGTTTGGAAAAAGTGTCGCTTTTTCTTTACTACAGAAATGTTTGTTTTCCTTTTGTTTTTAATAAGAATCAAAACAGACTGGAAGTGATTCCTGCTTTGTGTCCTCAGCCTTTTACCCACTGAGCTGTGAAACCTACACAACCCTGCCTTCCACCTCATTGCATATTTATTGTAACCATAGCTAAAGAATTGTAGCTGGTAATGATTCAGCCCTACCTATAATGTGCTCTGACCATAGCTGTTTCAGCCACTACCCAATCCTCAGAGCAGTACATTTCACACTTACCAGCACGGCCCTCCCCATATTGAGGTCTTGTGGTGAATGTCATTCCAGGTGATGACATTTTGCATGCCCGTAGTCATGGAGGTACCAATGGTGAAGATAAGGCGCTGTTCAAAGGCCCGGCGCAGCAGGCCCAGCACGCGGTTCCCCTCAGGACTGTCAGGGAGGTAGGCCACGCGGTCTGTTCCTGGATACCGGACACCAGGGTTTGGGTGCTCAGGCTGTGGACAGTGAAGTAGAACAACCAGAATTCATTAGAATAAAACTGTGGTGTCTTTGTTTGGTGGTTGTTTAAGTGTTTCCTCAACTTCTCTGCGAGGAGAGTATTTTTATGGATACAAACAAAGCAGACCTTGAATCCAGGAATGAACACATTACGACCAAGTACAGTCTGGGGGCATCTAAAGTACTGGGTAATACACACAATCCAAAGTGATTTTCACCAATAAACAGGTGACCCTATTGTGTTTCACCTTGGTATGAGCCTCTATTTACACTGGGCATAAGACGGTAGAAAGGTATTTACATATACTGCGCAGTGACTACAGAAAAAAAGGTACTTGTGATTTATTATCAGGATGGTGCGAACCAGGATTTTCAGAGTGAAAAAGACACGTAAGGTCATAAAAGTACAGTAATAAATCACCCAAGTATCACATGAAGGTAAAGGGCTCAATGAAACAGCAGTGGAACAACACCTCACTCCCTCCATGGTCTGACCTTTTGCTGAAGTCATTTCACAGTGCAACCGAAGGATTTATTATGTATATATGTATATAGTACATGCAATATATATCTAATAATAATAGGGTAACTTTTTAGTATTTTTTTAACTATTGGCATTAATTATTCTGGGTTTTTTTTTTCATTTGTATTTTTATTACACTTCAATTGATACATGTTTTCTGTCAACTCGATGTAAGCCATTTTCAGTCAAACTAATGCAGGTCAAATTTATACAAACATGAAGGGTCCGTCAGTCAGTCTTCCTACTACATTAACAGGACATTTAGAGATAACCCAATAATTGACCATGTCTGGTTACAACCTGAGTTTTTTAATGAATTCCCTGAAGTGAAATGTTTGGTAAACCTGCTCTTTCAACAGAGTTTTTCCAGAAACAGAACACAGAATCAAGCGAGCTAAAGCTAGTCAGATTGGAGCTAATGTTTTGTAGCATGTTTTTTGCTCTCTCTAACAAAAACACATGTTTAAATAGGATATTGTAAAAAACAAACCAAATATATAGCTATACAAAAAATAAATAAAACAGACATTAAACATTGTTGTATGTTGACGCTAACTGACACAGCTAATGTGATGTCACATTTTGTAGAGGTGGGTTTCTGTCTCTACGCCCTGTGACCCAACTGAAATGAAAGAGTAAAACATGGACGAACACACCCTGATAATGTGGTGCAGAGTCCAATTATATTATGGGTCATGTACAATAAACTAGCATTCTCACTGATTCCATGTACCCTGGGAATCCCCAGGGTACATGGAAGAATCTGGAAGTACTGTAATAGAAGCAGACATGTAGCATAGTGGTTGGTACATTCTGAAAACAGTCATCATCGCTATGGAAACATTACATTACCATAGAGGTCAGCAAGAGAGTCACTAAGACAACAGTTGCAACATACAGTGATTACAAAACATGTAGTGACGAAGAATAGTTAGTTATGCAGTTAGTCATGAGCTAGTTGCCTCAGCTAGCTTTGACCTGAAAGACTCAAATTAACTTTTTAGTATTGTAATAGATACCAAGAAAAAATATCAAATACATTCATGATCTAATATTACTGTAAAAATATCAGCAATAGTCACCCTGCATTAAAAAAAATCTGTTAGAGCTGTATGTTATACTATTGGAAAGAATGTGCAACGTTGACAAATCTAAAATCTAAAATAGGTGTGTGCTGTGCTGTTGATATGCTCACCGTCTGTAAGCCTGGAGGGAAGTGGTAGATAATATAGATGCATCCATAGCCTTCATGTCCTGGAATTTCCAGATCAGGATCTCTCTCTACCACCATCGTACCATAGGCCGGCTGGTTTCCGATCATCTGGCCATACACCAGCCTGCACATTGGACACGCTTTCTTCACCTTAAAGGCTTGATCCAGACAGGTGCGACAAAATGAATGGCCACACTTCTCCAAGGTTGCCCTCTCCACAATGTCCCCCATGCAGACTGAACAAGTGCTGTTGTCCTGTCCCTCGCTGCGGGAAGCAAGGCCAGACTCCAAGTCTTTCTTCTGGGCTGCTTCATGAAGCACGGCACAAGCCTCCTCATCAGCAGGTTTCCTGAACCTCTGGGAGCGCCGAGGCTGGGGAGGTTGGGACTGAAGCATGCTGCCCTCCTCATTAGCATCTGGAGCTCCCGTACAGGGCAACAGGACCCTTTTCCTCATTTCTTTGCGGGCACAGCGGCATAAGTCAATGAAGGCTTTTCGTGTCTCGCTGGAGATGGTTCCATCCATCACCGCGGCACCAGCAGTCCTGAAGCTTTCTACCGGCTGTAGCCTCACAGCACAGCAGCCTCCCCTCTCTCCTCGCCTAATGATACCAGCGCTCATCCCCTGCTTGTGCTCGAAGTCAATGAGCCAGGGCCGCCCAGCTGCAGCCAGGTAATCCCACACTGCCTGTGAAACCAGCACTTCATCACTGCCCTGGCCAGCACGCACACTCATTTCATCAGAGGAAACTGCACAGAGACACACACGTTTTCAGACAGGGCTTTTAACAGCTTTGAAACAAGAACAGTGCTTGTGATTAAAAATTCCAAATGACTAAAGCGCTACAGAAGAAAGGGGCTTTTAATCCCTTAAAGTTAGAGACTGTGTGAAGTCATCCAACAGTATGGATTCAAACTGCCATGAAGCACTACCTCTACCCGTGTGATGCAGGAATAAAATATTAAGTGCGGGGGCACAAATATTGTACATTTGCGATGCTCTGTAATTAAATTTCAAGGATACCAACTGAATGTAAAGCTTACTATAAAATATGACGTGAGATTGTTTTTGTTACATATTCACACATTTGAGAATGTGCTCAATGGCTTGTTTCTGTGTCATAGAACCAATGCCACCTGAGATCAGTTTGAAGTCTACAGCAACAGTTGTTGTTCACTTCAGGGGCAACAAAAACTGTGTTGTCTAGTATAGTTCAGGGTCTTCAAATATTAAATAAAAATAAAATTGTTAAAAGTAAAAAAATAATGATATAGTGCAAACGGGTGTTCTGCCTGCAGCAAGGCTGCTATTGGACCAACTGTCTCACAGTTGCCTCTTGTTTGTGCCACTACATACTATATTTCTGAAAGTTGCTGGCACATCTGTTAATAAAATTCTAACTTTAATGAATACCAAAACAATTGTCATATTCTGTTCATTAAAAAAAATCCTCAGACAGACACAATAATTTTTTTTGTTTTCTGTTAAAAAGATGATAAGAAAAAACATTATTGTAGTTTTTTAGTTAAATAGTTTTCTGAGAGATCCCTGTTCAGCGGGGTGTAATGTGACATTACTACACTGTTTCTGTTGGGACTTCGAGCCATTATTGTGTCCCTCCCTCAGAGTGTATGTGAGAGATAGTAAACGTAGCCCATAATAAGCTGCCTCTTCTTTATACTAGGTCATAGTACAGTGACCATGTACACTATGACGAACTGAGCATAATCTTATTTTTTAGTTAATCTAAGATAAGATTCTTAAAATTGACATCAAGAGTATAAAATGGATAATGTTAAGAATGCCCTGTCCTGTATATCCAAACTGGTCAACTTTCCCCTGAGATTAAAAGATTTTTTTAGTTACTCATATTGACACCCAATACAGCAAGTCACATTTGTCTTGTTTACACAACCCCAAACAGGATGTAGCAGCAAACACATTGATTAATCAAGTGACTATCACTCACTTACATCTGTAATAAGTGAATGATTTGGAAACAATGAACCTGCATGATGTAAAATTCCCAAAACTCTAGCGTTCTGTAGATTTAAAGATGGCATTCAATTATCTTTTCTTTTTTTTTCTCCTCCTAAAAAGCACATGTACATGAGATAGTTGTAGAAAAATATTAAGAATAGTTTGAACATTTCTGTTAAGGTAGCTCTGGCTGAGAAATTGTGATGAGGGGAGGCCAACTGCTGCGAACACAGAGGGGAGAAGAGGAAATATTGGACGTCATGCAACTCGGAGGATGAGTTGACAGAATGAGGAAGATCTGAAGCCTTATCAAAAGTCTCAAGTGGCAGCTGAAGGTAAGAAGACAAAATAAAATAAATAGAAAAAGGCCCAAAAAGAAACATATTTACTTATATTGACCTGTTACAGGGCAGATCTGGAGAGGGGGCCTGTTGTACAGTAAGAATCTCACTGGTTCAATCCCTAGTCTTTCTGTACAGAGTTTGGATGTTCTCATTGTGTGTTTAGGTTATCCCAAATCCCTCCTGTTTCCTCCCACATCCCAAAAACAGACAGGTTTGGGTACAGTGTAGGTACACCCAGACACCTGGTCTGCCGACAGTTTTCTGGATGTGACTTGCACATACGGTTTTAAAGACATCAACATGACTATAAGATGTCAGTGATGCAACAAAAGAATGCCAAGTGATGTGAAACCACAAGGAAGACAAATATGGCAACAACGCCAACTACCATTAAAAATACAAAGATTACATTAAAAAAAACTGCTCCATATCCATGACTATTGTTCTTCTGTCAGGGTGCCCTTGTCAGATCCATCAATCTTTAACTGTCAGGCAGTCTTTGAGCCCTAGTTATATTTTGGACTTTTTGTCTTGCCATCCTTCTGTGTGGTGCATTCCAACTGTGACAATAATATAGAAACTAATGTCTGAAAAAGAAAGGGAAACTAATTGAAGCAGATGTTAGTAAAAAACTATTAACTGGTTCCGTGTGGGCGATTTCAGTGTTATCTATGCAGGCACAGAAGAAAGGGATAAATAAACAACATGGCATCTGTTTTAGCTATTTTGTCGGGTGCGCACATCTGTGCAACACAAAACAAATCTCGTATGTCTACAGTGAAAGTAAAGGCTGCATAGCGTCACACACACACACACACAGCGCAGTCTCTCGAGTTCTGAGGACGTTATCAGCTGTTCACTAATTCACACTGTAAACAAAGGGAACTGTCAGCTCTGTCACTGACTGAAGTAAAAAAAAAATCGAGATCGGAATGACAGAATCATTTTTAAAAAAACACCAGAGTTAAGGACTTCTTTTTACCTTGCGATCCCATAAATCCCTTCAAATTCGAATAGGCGTCCTGTTGAAAAAGAAAGCGAGAACGTTAATGGAGTGGAATAAACAAACGTTATGTGTTCAGCTCGACCACGGCCAACACTCAGCCATGCTCCGCAGCAGCAACAGCCATTTACCAACATCGCCTTTTATTCCTGTGGTGAAACATTAAACTGCTTTTATCATCTCTTTACCACTTTGATGCCTCACCCTTGTGCCGTAGCTCGTCGCTGCTGCTGCCGCCTGTCAGGGAGGTTTCCGGGACTGGATTAAAGCGGAGCACAGTGCCCCATCAGAGGAGGAAGTGCTGGTGGAGGAGCAGAAGGAGGCCTTTATTTCTCACGAGCCGATCGTTATAATGTTCTAATCAAGGCATAACAAAAAGACGCCTCTTGCAGTTCATATGACTTGGGCTTTCAGCCCGGGCGACATCAGCCCCTGTAAATCCCGCTCCTCTTTCTCCAAGTCTGGGACGTGTTTGCTTTCCTCGTACGTCCTTGGGCTAAACACAACGCCACGGCGGTGTAAAAAACATCGCTCGCTCCTTTTCTTTATCTGGAGTCTCCCGTGTGTGACAGCTGTGTGCCCACACTAAAGTTGTTTCTTCCTCTCATTTCCAGTCAGTGCCTCAGCTCTCGGTCTCCGTCCTCCCGGAGTGCAGCTGTACAGAAGCATCAATAAAGAGAAGAGGACTGGGACACAAGAAAATGTGACCAGGAAGTTCGTCACTGAGCCAACACGATTGGCTGGACAAAGGTATGTATTTATTTATTTATCTTCGCCGTGTGTTCGTGGATCCACCGCTTGAATGTTCAAATTGTTCTAAGTATCAATTTAAAAAAAATTGACTTAATCACACGTCGCTATGATTAGTAGTTTATTTTGAAAGGCAACAAGTGGGAACCTGTGTCCCTCCCCACCCCCCATCGTTTTGTTTTTCTATCAAACACCTCTTGCTGCGCGTAGAAATACAGTATGTATATATTAAATGGCATAAGAATCTTACAGCGAAAAACCATAGGAGCAAATAGCCATAAAAAAACGTTGCCTCTGTGAAAGTAATGTTGTGGAAAACACCGGAAGTGCTCAATCTGTTTCGGAAGTGATGTGCTTGCAGTACAGGTCTAACATGACTAATTGCAGATGATTAATATGAAAATACTGTATATGTGAAATTATAATTAACAATAACGAACGCTTTTCGAACAGACGTTGTATGATAGAGCTACGTATATTGCAGAGCAATGTGTGTGTGGGCAAATATAGACTAGTTTGTAGCCTCATTTGTGAGTTAATTTGTTATTTCTTGTTTTAAGCCCAGTAGTCAATAGATGGCACTGTAAAACCTACCTGGCAAAACCACCGTTTTTATGGAATATAATTTACACATTTAACATAATGTTCTATTGAGAAAGAGAGAGAGAATTAAAAACAAACCCCTTCCGGAAATAGCAAATATGTGTTGACACAAGGCATGACTAATCTCACAGTCAAATAGAAACATGGTTGCAGGCAAATTGGCATCCTGTTTTAAAATGGCAGGTTTCAAGCAGGATTTCTGTTTGTTATTTGAAGCTTTGCTCATTCAGCTACAGTACAAATACATTGCTGACCCAAGAGAATGGTTAAAAAAGTCTATTTACAACCTGCAGTCAGTGCAATGCCTCAGCAGAGCTATCACTAAAAACAAGGCATGATATCAGTCTGTTTTAGACTTTTGATTAGATCTAGGACCAGTGGATGTGACAGTGGGCCATATCTCATTGAAAGCTGTTTAATTATCTCGGCTAAATTAATATCGGAACATGTCTTGTATAGTTTTTCATAATATCTCCTTGAGCTTTTAGCCTGCAAAAGTGTTAGCATTTCCACACACACCAAACCTCAGTATATACACACACCCATCTGGGTGGAATCACTGTCATCATTTAATGCTAAAACAATGACTGATGTTTGTAGGTCTGGCTGTGGATATTGTGTTAAAGGAGTTATATGTGAATGTAGGGCATCTAGCTGTGAATCAAATTATGAAGTCATATCCTGGTAAAGCTCCCAGGGTTGCGGTCATACAGTGTCTGAGGGGCTGTTCCATTATTCATCACATGTGGAGCTGCTCCAGAGTTCTGTCTCCAGCTGACATCATCACAGCCTTGTTTCCCTGCTATTTAGAGGGAATGGTGTCACATGTTGAACCTTTTAAAAACCTTAAAACTTTATTGAGAAAAAACAAAAAAACAATGCTTAAGCAACGAATCATCTTGCTTTACAAAGAGGTTATGAAATATTGTAATGGATTTCATGGAAAGTCCCATAGTAGCTGATTAACAAAATAACTGATATTTAGTATGACTCACCTTTATCTTTAAGATAATCAGGTAGACTAGCCTTAACCAAGTGTTCACACCAGTCCCGGTCCATTACAAAGCTTTTATGATTTACTTGCCAACTTAACTCATTACTGTATTTTTCTGTAGAAAATTTTATGAAATAGTGACGTGAACCTTAAATAGTCAGAACTTGAACCAACACGCCATAAGTCCTCAGTCTACTTTAGTCCACTTCTTTTATTTTATTCTGTTGCATCACCTTAAAAAATATTCTTGAAATCCTATATATGCTAAACACTGTTTAGATATGTAATAGATATTTTTTATTTTCTCTAACAGGGCACTTTAAGATACTCTTCCTTAGGTTTTAATTTTCTTTGAAAAATCTCCATGTAGCATGCTGGCCTTAACACCCTTGTCTTCACATACACAAAAAATGATTAACAGTATGTCTGGGCAGTTTTGTGTGGTTTTTCAGAATACTTTCATGACTAACAAAACCTCCTAGTTATAGACCATCTGGCTCTTGTTCGGCATCTGCGGTATATAACCCCTCCTGTCTTTTTTTAAACAGACACATGTCCAACACTTAGTGATCAGTACTGGATAGAAAAGTATTCACACAGCGTATACTCCTCTCTGCTCTTTGTCTGCAACTGCTTAAGTGTCATTTCCATCTGACTCACATAATCCTTTCCACTCCTGAAGAAGCAGCCATGTATTGTTATCCTGCACAGGCAATCATCTTGTGTCATTTATGGCTCCATCCACAGCGATCATTTACTACTCATCAGATGATGATGCCATGCTTTCCTCTGCTTTTACTATTATTTCATTTTCTCATTGGGAGACAGACAAGATTGGTCATGAAACAACATTGTTACGCTGTTCCTATAGTAACAACAGGGGTTTTTTATGTTGTATGTTATATGTAGTCCTACTTGTTTATGCTTTTTCATCAGTTAGATTAAGGTCTTCATTTTTCAAAGATCAGATTATATTTTTTAGAGACAGTCAGACTGGCAGATTTATATAGATTCCAATAAATATGTATATTTATGGAAGCGAGGGTGTTGAAATGTTTGTCAAGCTCTTGTTAAATGTGCTAAACCAGCAATTGTGATAAAAATTGAATGAGAGACAATTCTGGCACT
The DNA here is from genome assembly GCF_000523025.1 of Cynoglossus semilaevis. Classification (NCBI taxonomy): domain Eukaryota; kingdom Metazoa; phylum Chordata; class Actinopteri; order Pleuronectiformes; family Cynoglossidae; genus Cynoglossus; species Cynoglossus semilaevis. Next base: position 2,746,476 of record NC_024316.1, on the reverse strand, counting down.
GCATAATCAGTGTCCTGCACACTGGTATGTTAAGGCGAGATAATGCTCCAGGAAACAAGGGTCATCATTTACATAGGAGTCATAGGTAAAATTTGTACATAAAAATGTCAGTGTCGTGAAAATATATCTCACACAATATGAATGAGGAAGTAAAGCAATTCACAGAGCACATTAAGATTAAACAGTGCTGCGTGTTTTGATTATTAATACTGTTTATGCTGGTCATCATTACAAAAATCTACCCGGTACCATTACAGTGGGTTTATGCAAAAAAGTCCATCTTTTTAACTTCAGACCCATGTTCTTTTCAGTAATTATTGAGCTGTTTTGTGCCTGGGATTTCACTTCACCTCAGCGGATAGATTCTGTATTTGTTTTTGCAGGTCTTGATTAACAAACCAAAGAGACTTGGTAGATGCCTCCCAGACCACCACATTCATTCCTCTCAAGTTTGTGCTTTATGATGCAAAATGTAAATGAGTGTGTTTCTGAGTTGTATGCCTATCATCATGATGCACTTATTACACAGAATAAAAGCTACAATAAATTTGGATTTTATGAGCTCTTGGCATTTTATGATCCATATTATCTCATTTGGTTTATTTATAAACACTGACAGAGTTGTACAGACGCAGTTCATCTGTACTATCCGCAGTAGGCGTATAGAACACTGAAATTCAAAGCACAGATAGCACATCTTTAAAGTTTATATCTGTATATAAACTACACTTCTGCATGGCCTTTAATGGTAAATGGTGGATGTTTATGTGACCAGGACTAAGTGACATTTTGTAATAATGTTATATCAAATAGAAAAATAATAGTGACAAACTAGAATTGTCAATATAATAATTTAATAACATAATATTAGCAGCTAAATATTCTTATGCATTTGTATTCTTTAACTATAAAAATAATTTGTATTGTTGTAATGTTGTTAGTATAGAGTGCCTGTGCTTGACTGTCCTGACTGTGGTCTGGCTCTTTCTTTTAAGAAAAATGTCTAATGCTTGATTTTAAAAAAAAGGTATATTTTGTACCAACAAATACTCTTGTGTATACCTTAGAGCAGGGTGATGTGTCTACGTTTTTTGTAAGGTAGTGCAGGTATCTATACTTACAAATATTTTATGTTCAAAAGCCAGAATTGTTAGATATGGATGTTATAGAGACGTTGGTCAGTTATACACTAAGTGATCTGGTAAATCTCATCATCTTTGGGGACTGAAACTGTAAGAATACACCACTCAAAAACGGCATTGTAGGTATATACAAAATATGAAATACATCATTTACATTTATGGTTCACATAAACATATGTCTGTGTCAATATATACACATGTAAATACAGTACCTGCGTTTGTTTTATTAAAAATAGGCGTTTAACTACAAGGGATGAATTAGGTATAAAAAATATTGTCCTCCTCTGTATGACATTCACATCACTATTATAATTAAACGACATCCAGAAGATGAATTACGTCTGTACCCGTACGTCTGTCATCTGAAGGCGGACGAAACCGCGCGTCACGGGATAACGATGAAGTCTCGCGATACTTGGATCAAATGGTTGAAACCCTCAGTTAACCAGTACTGTTGGTATTAATGTGGATTTTGCTGCAATTTTCAAGTTCCAGCCGCTCAGAAACTGTTTTACCCCCTGTTTAGAGGAAAGGGTTTGTCTTTGAACCAGTGAACATGTAAGTGCCGTGTTTCTATATTTGTTGAAGTGATACAATAACGAATAGAGATAACTAATAATGCAGCAGCATGCTATGGGCTAACTTTGCTAACACGCGTTTGCTACAGGGGAATCACGCTGTACAGAAGGCGCCAGCACAAAATAAAACCAAAGCCATTCATTGGCCATGATTTAAATGTGGCGACAGCACAACACATTTACCCCTCGCTGATTTTGTATATGTCCTTCTCGTGAGCTCGTTGTTGCTGCTAAATCCACCTGACAGTGCAGTGTTATGTTAGCATTAAAAGCATGGTGTCATGATTAGCTGGGAAAGTACACACAGCAACTTAACGTAGCCGAAACGGATTTAGCAACACACGCTGACCTGACAAAACTTTCCCCCCCTGTTAGATAAAAAAAACGATGTAGTAGCTTTTTTTTGTCTCTTAAGCCTTGACAGTAGTATTTTGGCGCATAACATTAACGTGGACAGTTCAAATAAGGCGAATTTAAAATGGTGTGGTACTGTTACTGAAAAGCATATTTCTTTATGTCTAAAGCATAAACAAAGGCCCTCAGTCTACGACTCAGTCTGGGATGAATCGACAAGGTTGACGTCGTCATAATTTAGACGTGTCCTCAGATGAACCTCACTCTGTAACCGCAACAGCCAATCCTGCTAATGAAAATGAACCCACTGTCACTCTGACCAAATGGGACTGTCTGAGTAATTAACTAAATCCCGAGTCACATTGAAATGAACCCGTGATGACAGTTATTTTTCTTATATTAATAATAATAGGTGTGATCTCAGTGGTGAAAACTGTGTTTGTAAATGGCATTTGAAGCCAAAGCAAAACTGGAGACTTTGGTTCTTGAAAGCAGTGTCATTGAAAGTCATCCTCATGTTAAAGGAAGTATGACACAAAATATTGGGGGGAAAAAATATGAAATTAGATTGTTATAAAAAAGTAGCCAAAATTATTTTCCTCTTATGTCTCTTTCAGAAATGTTCAGGAATGACCAACAGACTAGAATTTAGTTCCTTACATCTGTGATAAATGCCTTTGTTTAGTTGGTGGTTTAATATAATCAACGAACTTATGAAGCTTTTATCATAAAAAAGACAAAATATAATTTAAAAAAAGTTAATGGTCATTATTAACTAATTGTTTCCAGAATGTCTAAATGTTGGCAACCAATTCAAAAATAGCCAAAATAACTTAAATTGTACGTAAAGAATGCATAATGGATAATAGGAGCCAGCCCACGAAAAGCCTCCCTCCCCCTCCCACCTTCATATCTTATTTGATATGCTTTCTACAAGACATTCCTGTGACAGCATTAATCCACAGACAGTTTAATTTTGACTCATCTCTTCCATTGTTGCTAATAGGAATCACGCTGCAGCCAAGTGGTACGACAGGAGAGACTGTGTATTTGTAGAGTTCTGTGTGGAGGACAGCAAAGATGTGCACGTGAACTTTGACAAGGCAAAAATGGATTTTGTGTAAGTCTTACTATCTTAAAACTGAAATAAAAAGGAACACCCTTACAAATATGAAACTTTTTCCATTCTTTGAGATAAATATAAACAAATCTCACATTCCTAAAATTAAAAAATATCTTTTTAGTGTGTTTAATAAGATGTAACAGTGATTTGAGTTTCTTTGAGATACCATGATCTTTGGTTTAGTTTATACAAAAAAAAAGTTTCTGATTTGAATCATTTTTTTTACAGCTGTGTCAGTGGAACAGAGAACATCAAACACGAGAATTCTGTGGACCTCTTCGGGGAGATCGATCCCATCGTATGTTTTTTCCCCAAGTCCTCATTGTTATTCACGCTCAGTCTCTTGTATTCACTGAAAACCTTGATACCTTCTCTCTCTCTTGGCAGAAATCCAAACACAGACGCACTGACAGGTCTGTGTTGTGTTGTTTACGAAAAGCAGAGACCGGGAGAGCGTGGCCACGGCTCACCAAAGACAAGACAAAAGTATGACTTTTTAAATTAATTAATCATTGTTGTTTTGTTTGTTTTTTTAAACAAGATGTGCTTGTCCAAATGTAGTTTTGTTGATTAAGTAAATCTAATTCCTTAAGTAAATCTCAAACAGAAACTTCTATAATATCGAAGTAATTATACATTTTTAGGACCACACAAGATAAATATGAACATTGTGGAATCACTGCATTGTGTTGTGCATGAGTATCTTTTTGCTACACTCATTTTACTCTGTCAACTCACAGTGCAACTGGCTGAGTTTGGACTTCAATAACTGGAAAGACTGGGAAGATGACTCAGATGAGGACATGTCAAAATATGACAAATTCTCAGAGGTACACAGATGAAATACCTCCAAGGCATTGATCGAGAAGTTTTACTCAGCTGAAAAATGTATAATTTTCCTTTGTTTTTTCAGATGATGAACAGCATGGAAGGTGATGATCTTTGTGATTTAGACGAGGTACGACTTAACACCCAGACCCAGAAGCCTTTATACATTTCATACCTTTCATTCCCTTTAAATTCGACACGAAGAATAGCTACTTATTAATCCATCTTTGTGTTGCAGCATTATTCCGCAGACAGCGACGATGAATGTAAGTTTTACTCTTAATAGTGTTTTACTCTTTGTAAAAAAAACAGTCAGAGCCAAACTAAGTAGACGTGAAATCCTTTAGATGTGGTTTTGTCTAAAAAGTATATTTAGGTGGTATGTTGATTATTTTCTATGGCTTTATTGACATCACTAATTTCTGATTTTTTTTAAATAAAACATGCAGTTTTGGACATTTAGTATCAATTAATATTCTGTACTCAAGTTGGTGTGTGTATGTATATATGTACTGTATATCTAAACTACTGTCTAGTACATACAGTATATACACTTTATGGAAGACTATTTTTCATTATAGAATAGACAGTAGTCTCTTCTATTTTGGTATATTCTGGTCTACTCTGTTCTATGGACTAGAGCCAGTCCAAACTCAAATGTGTAAAGATAGGTAGATAGAACCTTATAAATCCCTCTGGAGTTCCCTTTGGGAAATGATGGTTGTGGCCAATCATTGACAGCTTGATGGTCCAACACCAAAACCCATGATGGTTGTGGCCAATCATTAACAGCTTGATGGTCCAACACCAAAACCCTCTTTAAACGGATATAATTTTAATTTAATCTGTATTTCAGAAATTTCCAACCCGGAGTAGAAGCCATGAAAGCAGCACGAGTAGTAAACAAAGTGGGTTATGTGTTGGTAGAAAGCAGACAGTAGAGGCGAGTGGCAGCAACGTTGGAAAGGAAACGTTATCTCTGCACTTGTTTCATAGGAAACTCCTAAAGAAATTAAAAGAAGGGACTGTTGGAGACACAGATGCACAGATTCGTAGCAACGTAGTGTGCTGTGCTTTGCTGTTGTGTTCTGCATGGACAGTTTTGTTCAAAAGAAAATCTTGTCGTTCACTGAATTAAATGAGTGTAATGGGATGTGCTGATGTTTTACCTTCTGTCTCCTGCAATGTTGGGTAAACTTTTGAACATTGTGATATGTAATGAAGAATTAAAAGAAAAATTACTTACAGTGAATATTTTGCAAAAAAATAGTAGATTTTTAATAATACATTTCCCCTGCTGTTTGTATAGGAAATTGCACTTCAGATTTGTTAATTTAAAAAAGTTCGGCTTAAAATGGACTTTCCGATGTATGCCAACATTTCCAAATATTCAGCATAATTGTTTTTTCAACATATTTCAAATAAACTGGTATGCTTGTGCAAATGTTGTTGAGATACTGATTAAGAGAGTGAGTTGATACTTGCATACATTACATTTTTAAAAATGTTGTTGAACAGATAATTGCATTTGAACTGTATTTATAATGTATTGAAACAAACACAGTATGTGTTTTTTTTTTCAAGGGTGCTTGGCTTAAATAACACTCAGTAATAGATACTGAGTGTTTATAGAAATATATATAATATAAATGCCCTAATTTTATGAGAAACATGCAGGAAAACAATGAATTATGCGCATCACGTCTTTTTTATTTATTTACAACAGATTCAATAATGCATAAAATATTTGGCCTTGGTTCTGGACAAGACTGGATGATAATGGTGTTTTTGCCCGTAGTAGGGCAAGAAGGGAAGGTGTGCAGCTGTGAGTTTATTGAAATCACAACAGCTTTTATAGTTGTTTTTCTTTTCACAGAAGCAGACAAACAAGCACTAAAAGGAAATATTATATATATATATATATATATATATATAAATACACACACACACTCTACACATATACTGTATATTTAATGTTACCTTTTAGTTCTTTATATACAGTATATATACATATATATTTAATATAAAATTTTCTAAAAATGTTCTATGAATTTAATGAGAAACATGCAAAAAAGATACGATTTAAAAAAATAATTTTACAAAAACTTTTATCAAAATGTTTAAATTTTTGACCAAAAATTACATGAAAAGTTCACATTTTGACAGAAACTTTTATTAAGACGAATTTGCAAAGGATTTTAGTCAAACTTTATTAGTTTTTGACCAAAAATGACACAAAAAGTTCACATTTTGACAGAATATTTTATAGAAAAAATATTCTAAAGACTTTCACCAAATGCCCTAATTCTATGAGAAACATGCAAGAAAATATACAATTTAAAAAAATAATTATGTTAAAATTTTTCGTCAAACTTTTTACATTTTTGTCCGGAAATGGCACAAAAGGTTCACATTTTGACAAAAAAGTTTGCTAAATGTTTTCTAAATGCCCTAGTTTTATGAAAAACACGCAGGAAAAGATACATTTTTGAAAAATAATTTTAACATGACCAAAAATGACAAACAGTTCACATTTTGACAGAAAATTTTATTAAGAAGAATCTGCAAAAATGTTCTCTAAAAGCCCTAATTTTATAAGAAACATGCAGGAAAATTTAAAATTTTTAAACATAATTTCACTAAAAGTTTTCGTCAAAAAGTTTTATTTTTTGACCAAAAATGACACTAAAAGTTCACAATTTCACAGACTATTTTATAGGAAAAAAATCTTAAAATTAGATTTAAAAAATTAAAAATCCCAGAAATGCCTTAAAATGCAAAACGATGTCCTAAAACATGCTGCCAATGCTTGTATTTAAAACTCCAAAAA